>NC_091931.1:7468360-7768360 GCF_041260155.1 Ptychodera flava | reverse complement strand
AAATTCAAAAAGGGCAAAGTGTGCATTTAAATTATGAAAAATATGACTGGTAATGGTCACTAACCTGAAATATACAGATTCACAGTTTTACTTGTTGCCATTCTGGCTGCAGGCTTGAATTGAGACAGGCTTCCTGGCACTTTTGCTTTACACTGACAGTGACGTGGCAAAAGGTGCGAGTGCTGCTACGTGTACGTGTTACGGCTTACTATTGGTGGATTAAAATGCAAATGAATGTGTAATGATTGGTAATGATTGGTTAGTTGCAAAGCTAGCCAAATGTTACTGTGTTGATAATCAACGTAAAACGTGACAAACACTCGGCCCGCATGTATCCAAAATTTTAGAAAACAAAACGACCAATTACGTTCAAGACAATTCTCCGGGAACCCAATCAAATTAACGCATATCATCCAACAGAACAAAATCATAACTGCGACACAAGTAAATTTTATTTCTTATCCTTTCTTACGATAGAACACAAAGTATTTGGTCTTGCAAATACGACGTATCGTTTACAATATACAGCGTTATTGTTGACAAATGAATTCTAGCTTTAACTGAAATTTTGTCGTCGACGATGTAATGGACATTTCAACATGACTTTGGAAGTACAACATGAGTTCATGTAGCATTGCGATCGAGCAACAAATAGAACGTTTCACTGTGGCGATCGACTCTCCATTTGACTGCATTCTGAGCAAAGTTTCGAAACCAAGTGTTTGTTCGGTGTAATAAAATTAATAATACACGCTAACCAATCAGGAGCCTTCGGCTCGGGCATCATCATTATTACCGTCATGAGCACCATCACTTGGGCGGGCAACAAATCGTGTATGGTGTCCAATCCAGTGGGCAGTGTTACTGGCTATCGAACAAGATTCAAAATGGCGGACGCGAAATGGTCCCCTCGCACAGAGAGAGAAATGCGAACTTTGCATAAGTCTAAAAACGCAGCTTAGCACATTGTGTATCTAAACAAGATGAGCGTGCTCGAAAACTAGGATCGATCACGATTTTAAATTAAAAATTGGCTGTTTTTGGAAAAGAAACTGCGCGTTAAAATCAGCAGTTTTGTCTATGGTGCACCGTGGGAGGCTTATCGTGTGCGCGGCTCATGTGAAAGACCAGGCAAGATTCACGTCTGATACGGATATGGTCCCATCGCATAAAGAGAGAAAAGTGGGCTTTGTGAGGTAATTTAACAATTCAATGAAAGTTCTTTACTCTCCCACCTCTCCAGAACAGGTGAATTCAGCCTTTTACGATGCAATAACATCAGTGACGTCTGGCGGTTCGCCTGCAATGAGTCAAGAGCCTGTGCACGAAACCACTGGTTGCAACGCGGTTTCTCCACCGAAAACAATCGGTTTTTCATGCAAAATCGTGATCGATCTCCTATTTTGAGCACGCTCAACTTGTCTAGATACACGATATGCTAAGCTGTGCTTTTAAACTTACACAAAGCCCACTTTTCTCTCTCTATGCGAGGGAAGCGTTCGTGTCCGCCGCAATATCTCATTGAACCCATGCATGAGCACTCGGGCGAAAAACAGCCTTGCAAACAAAAGAGCATCGCGATGTCGAACCTCGAAAGTCGACGTTCTGAGAGGAGTGAAACAAGAGAAAATTGTGAAATATGTAAAACTTCTGAAGAGAAAAAGAAAATTATTTTGTCAACAGAAAATGATCATCGTAGATTGTTCATAGCTGAGTGGTGGTTAGAAATAATGTTCATTACAGAGTGCTACATCTCGACGCTCTTTTGTTTGCAAGGCTTGTTTTCGCCCGAGTGCTCATGGGTTGAATGATAACAATGGCGGCGGATATACCAACGCTTCCCTCGCATAGAGAGAGAAAAGGTAGGCTTTGCATAAGTTTACAAGCGCGGCTGAGCACATCGTATACCTAGGCGAGATGGGTGTGCTCGAAAACGAAGATCAATGCAAGTTTTGGATTCAAAATCGGCTGTTTTCGGCGGAGAAACCGCGCCGTATTTCCGAGGAGCTACCATCTGCAGCGGTTTTGCCTATATAGCAGTCTGCAAGGGTGTGGTGGGAGGCGGTATAACGCCGGTAACACACAGCCCTGCCATGCAGAACTTGGTCTAGAATGGGATGTTGTGTTGTGAAATAGAATTCGGAATGGCATGTTGTGTTGTGAAATGAAATTCAGGAAAGCATGTTGAATTTGAAATAGAATTCGGAATGGCATGTTGTGTTGTGAAATGAAATTCAGAAGAGCATGTTGAATTGTAAAATAGAATTCGGAATGGCTTTCAGTTACTGAAAGCATTACGATCCAGATTGGTACCTCAACTCGTACGATTTGAGGAAGGTAGGTATAGGTAGGTAGGTAGGTAGGTAGGTAGGTAGGCGACTCTATGTGTCTGTGTCTCTGCGTGTCAGTGTCCATTTTTTCTTCCACTCCAAACTTAATAAAAATATTCATTATAGAAATAACGGACGACGCGCTGACCATTAACGTTTATTTATGGGCAAGGGCGAGAGGAAAGCCAAAAATTAATGGGCGAGGCTTCCGCTCGCCCGCGCCCATAAATAAACGTTAATGGTCAGCGCGGAGTCTGTTATTTCCATTATATTATCAACGAACACCGAAAAACCGTCAAAATTTACGAAAATTTCCCGTGCGAACGACAACGGGCCCCTAGAACCTGACAGTGAGTAGTGCGCGGGCTGCCAACATTTTGCAAATCCGAAGATTTTTTTGAATAAAGCGTCTAAACGTGGTCGACAAATGCTCCATTTTATTTTGTGGTTGATTATGAATTTTGTACAAATCGCAATTTTCGTTTTAGCCGTAAAGATTCTATGTTTACAATATTATTCATATTCACGGGCATGAAAACAAACCATAACTGTGTATTTGTGGGCAGTCACGTGGTTCAGCTCGACCGATCAAAACGCGATGGACAGGGCATGGTAATATAATACTGATTATCTCATTTGCATATTTGATGCAATTATGGAATTAGACCACATATTAAATCAAATGCACTGAATTGGCTCGCAATTCCTAGATACAATGGTCACACTTATTTTAGACACCTTTGCAAGTTGTAAGAGTGTAATAGTCGACAAACGGCTCATTTGCATATTTCATGAAATTCTGTTATATTAAGACAAAATGCACATTTGTCCAGACTTATATATATATACACACATTGCATGCTGATAAGTATAATAATTTTTACGATGAGGCTATGCTTCAAAATTAAAAAGTGGATTTGACCGGATTGCTATGATGCATGGTCATATTGATTCTCAAACATTGGCTGGAGTAGCTCCTCTGTCCTAAGATCATTTGCAAATTTGGGCAACCTTTGAATTGAGGCCTTATATGAACGGTGTTATCTTGGTGGAACTTTTTACACTTAAATTACTGAAGTCTTATATTGATTCTGTCTACAGGCATGTAATAGAGACACAACGGTATGCAGGTATTCACAGCAAAATATCGTTAGGCCCCCGCCTTGACCCCCTCCCATGACGTAATTCAAATGACCATCCTTTCTCAGGCCCGATATCAATGCATTCAAAAATATATATAATACGGTCTTATTTAATGTGCTGACTCAAATGGCACAATATCTGATAAAGAAATTCCTCAGACAGAAAGTTGTTACATACAATTCCAAGCATTAAATCAAAAGCACGTTGGGTCTGCTGTTAGTTAGATGGCAATATGCAGTATGTTACAGTGTTACCTTTGGCCTCATTGTACTTCACTGGGATTGTGACAAGGAACTGTTTACAATCGATATCTTTAAAACCGATACTAGACAGGATTTGCTTGTAATCATCAACAGTTCCCTCGAAAGGGTAGTAGGCGTGCTCGTATCCCTGAAAAATAAAAATTTACGTTTAGGGCTCAAAGCGCATTCAGCTCTATCAATATTGCATTTTACTTGAACTATAAAATCTTTGGGGAGATGTTTTTGATTCCCAATATTGTTCTATATTGTCTTTGAAAATGTCACTTTTTTCAAATCTTGGTGATAGATTATATCAATTTAATCATAGACAATTGCTTCACTCTGTATGATTTAATTCAGGAACTAAAGCGTATGTTTCGATTGAGCTCGAAGTCGAAAATTACTTACCAAATAAAATTTATGTCATATGTTTGTCGCCAATGTTTGAAAAAGTTCTGTGATCACTTCAGTAAACATTTTACGTAAGTTGCATTTAATTTCAAACCATCTTATTAAAAACAGCTAATAAAGCTTTAGCAGCTCTTTGCTGCTTCAAACGTTCGAGAGGGCTCATAGACCAAGAGATATCCAGGATTATGGTAAAAAACTACAATATCATGTTTATTGACATGCGCATCCGAATTATACAGCCTAACAACAGTGAAAGTTACCGTATCACGTCATCTGCAACATGCAGTATATTGTTAGTGTGACAATGACATGAAACAAGTGTTATGTAGGTTACTTTCCCTCAAACTCACAACCTGAGTTTAATGAGTCTAGAACATTCTCAAGGTTACTGTCCTTCACAACCTCACAACCTTGAATTCAATTAGTCATGTTATGAATATTCTGGAATTTAATTAGTTGTGTAAGAGAGATAATTTTAGAGCAGTAATTAGCATGTCAATAAAAATTCTAGATTTTTCTTATATGCTCTTATATAACTACATGAGTATAAATAGGGGCCGGCACAGCTTGCAGTCAGACATTTTGGGATCGTGTCTCGTGTTATTTCAAGTCTTTGGAAACTCCCGCAATATTAATTTCAAGATTTTTCAAGACCTTCACTGCCACGGTAGATTTATACTGTGGACTTTGTTCAACTTCAAGCCTGCTGCCAAAGGACTGTTCATTCATCCGACTGACTCTTACAACTCTGAGACTGGAGCTTTGCCGTCCCAGCTGAGATAAGTAGCCTGCACACATATACAGTTTATATTCTCTCCCTTGACTTAGCGATTGATTTGATTTTTTCGTAATAAATTTCGTTTTAAAAGGAAACTGCTGAGTTCATCTTTTGCTCGTTTTCTCACACGTAACACAGGAATTAAGCGAAAGGACAATAACTGATTAATACATGAGCTAGTATTACACTCAGAGACACGGACTTAATTCGTTTAATGAAAATTCACGGGCCTGAATAAATTATATCAGATTATTTGATATATCCAATGTGATGCATTAGTTCACGTACTATGTAGAAATAAATATCAATGACACATTGTAAGAGTCCTATGTATATCAAAATAAAAGAGAAGCGCATTTTTATTATGGATTATATGCTTATAAAGGCTGATATAATCAGGTATATAAAATAATGTTCTCGACACAGTCCCTTCACCACTGATTTGAAAACATTGAAGTTGCTATTACCGTGCTAAATGGAAGTTAAAAAGAAATATGACCTCTTTTAGGACATGTGGTGGTGTTTGAGTAACCGCGGACACCTACTTTACCACCGAAACCACAACTATTTAAGTTTGAGAGTTATAATGTTAAACGAAAAGCAGATTTCATGCTTTTGGTGTTGTGCTTGTTGCCAAAAACGCTCGAAGGAAACCTGACCCCTTCTAACGCTGTACGTATGTCATAGGGAGAAAGAATTTTGGTCAAGCAGGTCTAAGAAAAGATGAGCCCAGCCTCTCATTCTGTAGGAACCTTTCTTAGCAGCAAAGTTCGCGAGAGCTGGTGAAAGTAGTTCTCGTCATACAAAATTGCAATTTATATGCTCCTTTCGAAAGGTTATCGTCCTTTCACAAAATGGTTATGCGGACTTTTTCATTAAATGCATTACTAAGAATCTTTCTTTCCATCACTTTCTTCAGGCATAGCCTACACCTACAGAGAAGAAAATATGCTGAAAGCTTCCCTGTAAATAACACCCATTGGGAATCTCGCGAACGCGCAAGGTTACATGGGAAATCGCGGACCGGAAGTGCGGTAAACGACCAGACGACGCCTATGCTATAACACGGAACCGGTCGATTTTTGTGTGTAAAACCCAAAAATACGAAGAACCATATCGTTTTCAAGTAAAAAGAAACCAAGTAGTCGTTGAAACTCTCACTGGTGAGTATCCCTATGCATGTTTTTAGACTGAGATGTTGTTTATTGTAAAGATATCGAAGTTTTTCGTGTTGTTTAGCGGCGAGCGAGGAGTTCCGCACAGTATACACACCGGCCCGAGCGCCTTGCCGCTCCTGAGAAAACCCGTTTATTCATGTACATAGGAAAGTTACGATGAAATTCACTCGAAAGTATTTTTCCTCACTCGTCTGTATTTCTCTGGCATAGGCACATTTAAATATATTTGGAAAAAATAAGGCGTCCACGAAAAAGTGAAGCAGGGGTCGCATCGCGAGACTACGGGGCACACGTACGCTAACGGCCGGGCGCTGCTGTCTGAGCGCCGCGAACTTGTGTGTTCGCGTCACGCTGTCGATGTGCATGTGATGACGGCCGGTTCCTGCGTGCGCCCGAGCAAAAACTTAGGTCGACGTCGATGTAGAGGAAATGGGTTTTGATATAATTACTCTTAATGTTTATGTTCCGTTCACTCAACAGGTTTTACCGCGGAATCAATGTAAGATAATGAACGCTAATCTCAGAAGAGGAAAACGAAACTGCTGTATTGTCGGATGCAGGAACAGTGATTATAAACTGAGGCGATGGGTATCAAACCATTTTTGCCACAGAGAGACTTTTGTGTGTGCAGACCACCATTTGAATTATTTCCGTTCCCCGGTGAGAAAACCCACAATTATGCACGGCAAAGATGGACTAAACTCGTAAACAGGGTGAAATGTGATAATTTAGGTAAAGTGAGCTTGTGGAAGCCCACAAAAAATACCAGAATTTGTAGTGAACATTTTGTCGACGCAAGACCCACGACGGAGAATCCAGATCCGATATTAAGGATCGACAATGCAGCCATAGATGTAGCAAAGCCACGGTCAGCACCTCTGGAAAGAAAAAGCAACATTGGGAGTTTGCCGTGTAAAAAGAGGAAAGTTCTTCAACAGATACAAGATTTCTTCCCCATAACCGAAGCACAGGAAAACGACCCGCAGGTCTGTGATGATACTAGTGAACAGTGTACATTGTCTTCAACTTATTCAAATTCAACAGACGGAGGACTTGGTCTAACCGAAGTAACGACGTACTTCACCAAAACAATAACAATACCAATCACCTATTTGACCATTGTTATACAGATATTATGTTAGATGGAAAACACGAGTGTACAGGTTGTAGACAGAGAGACAAGAAAATTGATAAATTATCAAAGGTTATTGAGTTACTTAAGCGTCAAAATAAACTTTATAAAGAGCAGTTGTATATAAAAGAAAAGAAACCCTTTGGAATTGATTTCATACAAACAGATCATTCAAAATGAAATTTTACACTGGGATACCCACAATCAATACTTTTAATGGATTGCATGAATTTCTGTATCCTCGAATCAAGAAAATCAGATATTGGCGTGGGCCATCAAAAACGTCAACACCAATAAGGCGTTTCACAGTTTCTCCCAAGAAGTCGGGGCCTACTCGGAAGTTAACTTCCAAAGACGAAGTACTGTTGGTTTTCATGAAACTCCGCCTTGCATTAACAAATCAAGATCTAGCAGATCGGTTCGGTTTGTCTTCTCCAACAGTATCTAGAATTCTTACAACGTGGCTGAAATTTCTTTCTAAGGCCTTAGTGCCGTATCTCTTGTTTAATCCACCAAGGGAAGTGGTGATGGCAACTCTGCCCAAAAGTTTCCGTAACCCGACCTACAGAAATGTGAGACACATAATTGATTGCACGGAAATATTCATTGAAAGGCCAAAGGATCTTGAGCTACAGGCATTAACATGGTCTAATTATAAACATCATCAAACAATAAAATTCATGGTATCAATAATCCCAAATGGTTTTTTCAATTTTGTGTCGAAAGCATGGGCTGGCAGAGCATAAGACCCCCATATTGCGCGGAATTCTGGTTTTCTTGATATCGTTGATATTCAAGATGTTGTCATGGCTGATCGTGGATTTCAAATTCGGGAAGATCTCATACTAAAGCTCGCTGATTTGTATGTTCCGCCTGGACGAGGGGGTACCGATCAAATGACCCCGGCTGAAGTAAAGAAAACACAATCGATCGCCAACAGGAGAATTTATGTCGAAATGTCCATCAGGAGACGTCTAAAAAATTTTCGAATATTGAAACACGAATTACCAATTTCTTCAATAATAGTCCGGCAGCCAAATCCACTTTTTGCCCTGAACCTTGTGTTAGGGTCTTAAGTTTTTTTTAAACCGGATTTTGCTAGTCAAGATAACCAAAGTGAAAAAAATAGTTACTGGATCTCTGTCAGTATTGAGCAATTTTAGATAATTAGCATAAACAAAATGGCCGCCAAATTATCACAAATTACCATTGGAAGCAGTAGAAGTAGGCTTTATATTGTTAAAGTCTGCTAGTAAAAGCACATTTCTATTAGTGCTTCAACTAAAACAAGGTTAGTAATCATAGATGAATAAATTTAAATACTAATTTGCATAAATTAACACATAAACCATATTTTATAGGAAAGCTTGAACTGTACCAAAGTAGATTATAAACAATGCTACAATGAATGCTAAATTAATTGGTGCGGCAAAGGGGAAGGCAGCTCCACACACCATACTATTTTTGCGGATATTCTTTGTTTTCCTATGTTACTCGTAATATGTTTAATATTTTCGTCTTCTATAATTTTGGACACAGTGTTGGGATACTATGGCGAAACAAAAAGTCTACAACGAGGTAAAAGTAGGCTCCGTGTTTCATACAGCTCTCTCAACATTATACACGTGCCCGAACACAAATATAACCGGTCCAATAACTGGCAAACGAAAATACCACAACAGTCTTACAAGGAATACAATCTCTAACAGAAAGAGACCAAATACAACAAGCAAAGAAGCTCCTCGGACGTTTCGAAGAAGAAGTCAAATAACAACTTACACATAAACTCAAAATATAAGTTGTTACGTACAAAAAACTACTTCCCCAAACCAAACCAAAGGGCTCTTTTCAGGGCCTTCAAATTTTTCAGCCAAAAAAATACCATGAAATACGATGGCCAGGCAATCATATTCAAAATACACACAGAGAAAATTTAACAGATTGAGGAAATCTTCTCTGATAATGGAAGCAAAAGAAAATAATAATTAAAGAAACAAACAAAAAATAAGACGCAAACAGGCGTACCAAATACAAATCCCTAAGAACTCTATATGTATTAAAATATCTCTCGGAATATGAACAGCACGATTGGAACTAATTTGGGATAATTGGATTTTCATATTTTGCGAATTTCTGAAAGTGTTCGGTGCCATATAGCTGAATGTTGCAGTATCGCAAATTACTCATAAAAACAAGTGTGTAATATAAAAGAAAAGCAGATTAGATTACATTTGAAGATTAAATCGACATTACGTCACCATCCAATTATCCCAAATTAGTTCCAATTGTGTTAAACTATTAACTCCTGAAATAACATTGAATATAGGCTTAAAATTTATCCCTGGAAAATTCCGAAATTCATTTCAATACAACCAAATCTAACATAACATAGGCAGAAAAAATGCCATTAAAACACTATCAAATTGAACCATAACATTACCATTAAAACCATTAGATAAAGACAGGGGAAATGGAATAGCAATATCAAATTAAACAGATTACATTGAAGAAAGTCACAGACTTTTAAGCCAAAAGAGATTACGATACAAAAGTGCAAGTAAATGACAGCGACAACACAACCAGAAAGCTACACGGACATGTACTAAAATAAACAAATAGACAAATGATACGTTCAAATATTATGATCCCTCGAATACACATAATATGCACACCAACGCAGTATCCAAATTCAAAAAGTCAACACCATCAGCAAATTCATTTGTCGTCACGGTCCAAATTATTTATGGCTGCTCTAGCCCAACACACAAAATATCGGAATACATAATATAGACTATTTCTTAAAACTGATTGTACAAAACCAGCCAATGTACATTAAAGACACAACGGACTTTACCAACAAACTAAGCAAGATAACAATACAACATAATGCATTACTAGTCTCTCTGGATGTAATCTCGATGTACACAAATACTCCACAAACTGAAGCAAGCTGTCACAAACGCACTTGATTCAGTATCAACTATCAATTACAGCTGTAAAATATAAAGAAAAGATCGAAGCGTTCCACTAAAGAATTACCAACAATAATTCTGCAACATAACACGATTGAATTTAACAGAAACGTCTACCAACAGATTTGTGGCTGTAGCCTGGGTTCACAAGTTTCGCCGGAAATCGCTGATACAACATTCTACAACCTTGAAACTGAGGTCATTAAACTACACAGAAGCAGACTTTCCTTTTGAAAACGATTCAGAGATGATGTTTTCATGATCTATACGGGAACAGAAACTGAGCTGAATGTGAATTTATGGCTAACATCAATAAGTTACACTGAACTTTCAAATTTACAATAGAGTATTCTCCTCAAAGTGTCATTAATGATTTACAAAGTCAATGATACAATAAAGGGAGAATTCTCGACACATAAACTCACACCAAAGTAACGGACCATTTCAATATCTAGCCAGAAACTTGTGCGACCCAAAAAAGTATTTTTACTGGTTTAATTAAGGTAAATTGCTGAGATATGCCCGTGTAACAACATATAATAATAACCAAGACTTTGACAAGAAAGTGAATTTTCAATAAAAAAACAAAAACAAAACAAAAACAAGGTTATAAGACCACAAAAATCGCACAATCAGAAAAGGAAGTTGGACACACAAAGTGCGAATCGTACCTCAAACTAGGGAAAATCAAGAAAAACAAAACTAATATACATACGCAACCAAATACAGTCCACAAATTAGAACAAACGATATAAAAGCACTAACAATGAAATGGAGAATAATTGAAAGCGATGAACGTCTTCAGTTTCTGTTCCCTGAAAAACCAATAATAGCATACAAGAGAAACAAAACTTAAAAGATGAATTACTTGTAGTAAGAGCCAAAATCAACGCAAAGGATCAACGAAAAAGAGAAAAAAACCCAAATAAATACATAAGTAAAGAACAAGAGAGATCAACAACGTCCAAAGGAAAACAGGCCATACACAGACAATACAAATATACAATCTCACAATGGGTTGGATTCAGATCCAAATATATCAATAATAGTTTCGTTACTAAATGAACAAATGTAATTCTAGAGGTCATACACGAACAAAATAAGGATAACAATATTAAAAGACTGAAGAAGAACTCACATTTAAGAGTTTCGAAATGCACGTTACAATGGATCACAAATGATTTTGACACTACAGACCGAACGACGAATCATCATAGTACATCCAAAAATAAATTAAACCCCCCAAAATACACATATTAAGAGTAACATACGAAAAAACTGAACATCCTCAAAAATAGTATGGTGTGTTGAGCCGCCTTCCCCTTTTTACCTTTAGAGAACCCGAGTAACTTTGGAAATATCTTCTATAAGTCATTGTACTCCAAACCCATAGTCTTTTTCTGATACACAAAGTGTGACTAATCATGGATTCAATGTGACGTCAGCAAAATCCATATCAACCTCGAAAGTAGTGTAAATCACAACGTTTTTTTCTTAAATGTACATAAAATCATTGATAGTCGAGCTAGGAAAAAGTTTCCACCTTACTTAATCATTGTTTCGGTTAGAAAATCACAACTCAGGTTGGTTTTAGCAAAGGCATAAAGATCACTAACTTACTTAGAAACATAACAGAGGCTCTTGGCAGAGTGAAACACAATTACCAGACACTGTCGGCATCAGTTTATATCTTTTTATGAGTAAACAGACAAGTACTCGACAATGGGCGAAGGCTAAACTAGTCGGCTGCTTACATGTCTGATTATCAACATTAAATTTGCAACAGAAAAAGAAGTTTATGTACGTGCAACTATTAAAACAGTGATGTAAAAGCTACTGTGTTAAAATAACTGCACAAAGTACAGTAAATGATAATAATGTAGAGTTACGCTTAACAAAGAATTGTTTACAGCTAGCCGCCATCTTGAAATTATGCAAATTAGCATGTCATTCAAATAATATATGCCAATATTTATGTTCCAGTTTGCCGTCAGCAACTGCTTGGTGATTAAACGAGAAAAACAAAGTTACAGTATGTATAAAGCCATTTGAGTCTTCTTTCTCATACAAAAAGCAATAAGCTGGCGGCCATTTTGATTATGCTAATTTTCTCAAATTGCTCAATGCTGACAGAGGGCCAGTAATTATATTTCTTTTTGTGGTGGTCTTGACAAACAAAATCCACCAAGAAAAAAACTTAAGACCACAAAGCAAGGTTTACCCCACTGGCTGCCGGACTATAAGTCATGCAGATAATATAATTAGAATTTGTGCGGGACTTTGCAACCTGTACCCCTCTTTATCGAGGCAGTAATCATTTAATTACCAATTAGCGTGAAATCCAAATAGAATTTCAGACAGAAATGAATTTCCATTGTGTAATGTTCGAACGTTAAATTTAATTGTTCATGACAGTAATTATGCAACATATCACTTGAAACAAAATTACATTTCCACGTCTTTATACTGAACTAATTCTCTAACCTATAGAGAGTTTATGTGAATTTTACAAACATTGAGCATTTATTAAAGAAGTTCTTTTGCTATTTAAATGATCCGCTTATTTGTAATTATTCCAGTAAACGTGGTGACGTCAGTATACCGTAAACATGGTATATTTTTACGATGTGTCAGAGACAAAGCCCCGTTACCACAACTACAGATGCACCCTGTCTGATAGTTATTCAAATGCAAATTTTATGTTAATGGGAGACTTCAATGCTCGCACCGCAGAGCACAATGATTTCATTTCAAATGATACTGAAATGTATGTACCAGTCGGTAATTTATATACTGTGGATGCAGACATAGATGATCGTCATAACTATGACAAAGAACATATATATATATATATATATATATATTGTGAAAGCTTGGGTCTTTGTCTTGTAAAGTTTTCTGAACCGTTTTCTCCAGGGTCTAAGTTATAATTACATTCGATCACGTACAGACAATTCTAAACATAGACTATAGCAATGTACACGGTCTTCTATCCCTTTACCGGTTGTACAATTTGTGTTGTCGCTTGTAGCCACCGCGTAAGCATAAAGTCAAACTTGACTGTGGTGTACCTCACGATCAAATCTTCGCCTCGTTTAGACGGATATTAACATAGTTACTATTTCGACTTGTGCATATCCAGTTTTGAGTTGCTGTGTGATCCCCCTCTTTCTGGAGTGTCTCATTCTCCCTGGCAGCAGATAGCCGTGTACAGGCCTAGGTAGCGCTACGGATCACGTCAAATGTTTTAGGTGCTTTGGGTCATACTAGTATTACAATGCTTAGCCCTCCTGCTGCTATGAACATAAGATTACCCACCTTCTTAATTTTCTTTTTTGTGGAGTTTACCGTTGCTATCGATATCAGCTGCCTTCTTTGCAACTGTAAAGCCTTGTGCCAAATGATTTGACCTTGGGGCATATTATTTCAGGGTTGAGTGAGTGACAAGGTGAACACAACCATCGAGTTCATTTTTTTACAGAGGCGTCTATGTTTACACTCTTGAACATATGTATGTTCTTAATACTACCTTTTCATTTAAATGAATTTTAATAGCCTATAAAAGGTACAGTAAATACATTAATTAATGAATGGGGGTCGGCGAATAATAAAAACAGTGGACATAAACTACAGTACTGGTTGGAATATAAAATTTAATAACAAAGAGGACCTCTCTTTTCTTACTTCAGGCAAAGTAGACACGGGCATTGCATTTGATAAGAGAGGAAATGGTTCTGCTATAAGACTGTACTTTTATTGTCCGCTTAAATAAGTCGTTAAGTTAGAGACTTTCCATTGGATAATGTTTCATCTCACATATTCACATTGATAACTCAGAATACTTTATGTTGTATGGACTATACTAGTGATGTCCAACCTCGAGCTTTGGTAATTCAAAAATGATCATATAGTATTTCGCCGTTTCGTTGGGCTCCATTCAGATCGTTTCAGCCGCTGAAATTTGCCTGATGACTGATAATTGAGCTGTACCTTGCATTGTTATGAAAAATGACATAGAGAATATTATGCGCTTAAACTCGCAATCCTTCCACTTTGCCGAGGCAAAAGCAAGGGAGGGGGACTCTTAAACTAATGACGTGTACGACGTTTCAATACATGTAACGGAAAGAATTACCTTGCATGCAACATACGAAAAAATACCAGACTTTTGTCGGAGGACGGGGAAAATAACTACGGGAGGAGCACAATTAATGACAGGGAGATATCGATGATTATAGCATTATATCTTTCTCAGAACTGTGTAACTGGTTGAGCAAAAGTTTAACAATTTCCTATCACCGACAAAATGTATCATTAGTCTATCTGCTGTAAAATGAAAAACCGCAGCCATCATGAAGCTCAAAGTATCGATTTTTTCTGCTATAATCATATTGAAACTATAAAATAAAATAAAATAAAATATAAAGTTCATGATCCTAGGCCCTCCCTGATCACGTATTTCTTTCAACTAGAAAACTAAAAAAGCCGCATTTCAGTATTTCAAATCTGGATCGCGGAAGTTTAAATTTCCATTTCCGATATTTTGGTCGGATTCAGACCAAAGTAATATGTACGAAATCGTACTCACAGCTTTATTGTATGACACCTCCGTTGATCTTAAGCTTTCGGTGACGACGCCCACGTCTTCACGGTGCTAAATGCATTTTCGTCAGATTTATTTTGTTTCATTGGGTCGATGTGACGAAGAAATTGACCGTATAACGTTTTGTGTTATACGTTGTCTGTTACGTTATTACAAGAGAGCATGTTTACTTTTTGTGTCGAAGTTATGCTTGACCACGTGTTCCACACCTATGATAACTACATATAAACACAAATGACTTTGGTTCGAGAACTTCCAACAAATACTAAAACTAACGACAATTCTATGGTTCCTATAAATTGAAATAGTGCAAGAGTTATTCTCAAATGTTTGTGCAGGATAATGGTTGACATTGTAGAGGCGAAGTGATAGGTAGAGAAATTCCCTAAAGTACGCAAGTTTGGCACAACCGAAAGAGCTCATTACTTTTAACGGGAGCAAGGGATATAATTATCGACAGCAAATGCGAGATTGTTATACGCCTTTTTAAATACACAAAGAAAGCCATCTCAAGGTAGCTGTTATTCAAATATCAGTCAAAACAGCATGGCAATATTTGCAATTATTTTAACCCTTGGCATAACATTTCAATTTATAAAAATTACAGATTTCAATAAGATATTATACATAAAAGCACTACAACACAATATTGGTTGACAAAATGCTTACAATCATTCCAAAACGCGGGTTATGTGAGGAGGAAATCGAGATGCAAAGAATAAGATTGGTGGAAGGGATCCAATATATTATTCTCCAAATTATATATAGCCTTCGAATGAATTATTGTGTAGGAATTAGAAAACCGTTGATTTACAAAACAAGTAAACAAAGTGTCTGCCCAATTGGTCCTATGAAACAAAATCAAACAGAAGTGAATGAATCGAAAGAAATAAAAACGCGTGTTAAACAGAACAATTGAAACTGACCAATTGTGTTTTTACAGTATTTTCATCAATTTGATTGTGGTCTGTCTTTATGATGACGATATCCACTATTTTCATTTCCTGGGTCTTAATTTCTGTTTATTGGACGTAATGATAATGGAAACAGCAATACAAGTCGACAAGTTAATGACTCCTTTCAACTGATTATTTTTCAAACAAAGTTGGCATTACTGTTTTTTTTTTGTAAAATACCAACATTTCCAAATGCTCTGATAGGCTTAAAATTTTCATAGTCCGTGTCATTCACAACCAATGATTGCTGTTTTCGTATACTGCCAACAGTTTTATCAATGGCGATATATCGAAGCAGACACAGCCTTTTCAAAGGTATATTTTACATGCTTTGCCCCTTTTCATATTGAAGATATAAAGAATCATTAATTGTTAGAGGAATGTCGTATGGTGTACCTAACAATAGATAATACAAAAATTCATAACTTCATTTATAGGTAGTTATTTTGTCAGATGTTTGCTTACATCGATGACAGCTATTTGCAGCTTGTATTGAAATATACAATTTCTACGCGTACATCCAGGCACACGCATATTGTAGTTTTTTTTACACCTACAGTAATTTGTTCACAACTTTTCAGCTCACGTATTCACAACCGTGAGCTAATGTCGCAGCGATGTCTGTCCGTGTGTCTGCGGGCCCGAGATCTCAAAAAACGCTCATCAGATCAGAATAAAATCTGGCACATGGATTAGTTTGCAAATGGCAAGAACTGGTGAGCATTTGGTGGGTGTGGCTTGCTGACTTTTTGCTCATTTGCATAATTATGAGTTTAGAAAAAAATCGGATATGCATTGAGAACGACTGCACACAATTTGGTGAGATTTGCTATCAATGTTGATGATATCTAGATGTATTAGTCGTAGAATGTATTAAGGGATGACATGAAAGACAATGGCTATTTGCATATTTAATAAACTTTCCTAATTTGGGATATATATCTGAATTGACTTGAACAATATTGATGAAACTTGCTATGTACATAAAAGATACTATTATGTAACAGCATTGAAAATGTTAAGCATTTCTTCTTCAGCCAATTCCTCATTTGCATAGTTCATGATTTTTCATAATTAGTGATATATATCTGAATTGACTTGACCAAAGTCGACGAAACTTGCTACAAATATTGAAGATACTATGATACAACATATGCCCTACTACCGAGGGATTTACTACTCTGGATGTACGCAGTCTATATACCAACATACCACACCAAGAAGGACTCGTCGCCATGGAAACTGCTTTACACCTTCATTCATGATACACCATGACATAAATTAAAGACATTATAAAACATGTTCAGTTTCTTTTCACAGATAACCATTCTCATTTAAGGATGAGCATTTTCGTCAAGTTACGGGTACCGCAATGGGGATCCCATTTTCTGTCAAGTATGCCAATATCTACATGACTTGGTTTCGTAAGTCTTTACTACTCAGTACAGAAAATTTGATGATGACTTAATTGATCTATTCACTATCACAGAAGTCGAATTGCAACAATATGTACAACATATCAACAGTGTCCTTCCTACAGTCAAGTTCGATGTTGAATATAGCAAAGAGCATTCCTTGATGTAAACATCATAGGAGACAGGGATAGACTAGAAAGTGACCTTCACACCAAACCAACAGATTCTGAATCCTACATCTCCCCGACCTCATGTCACCCATCCCACATATTCCGTCTTTACCGTATAGCGGAGCTATCTGTATCCGCCGGATATGTTCGTTAGATACTTGAATGGAACATCGACTTGACACATTCGCCAGTAAACTTGTTAATCTGGATACAAGAGGAAGCACATCGCCTCGATGATTAACAAAGTTCGCACACTTTATTGCAGAGACTTACTGCAGTATAAAACAAAATCACCAGAAACCAGACTGACATATGTCACCAATTACAACCCATTGGGTCCCGATGTTAAAAAGATTGTCTCTGATCACCATCACATACTTATGAAGTCAGATACTATAAATGACGCCACGCCTACAATTCCATTGATTTCATACAGACGATGTAAAAACCTCCTGTGATCTCCTTGTACACAACAAACAGAGAGTAAGTCATCGATAAAACACGTCCCATCCATGCAACGCTACGCGATGCGTCAATTGCAAATTCATGTTGACTACTTAATACACCATCACCAGCACTACCACTGGAGAACACCTCAAAATCAGAGGCGATCTCACCTGCAAGTCATCATGGGTAGTTTATTGCATAATATGTAGTTAATGTAAACAAATATACGTCGGACAGACAACTAATATCCTCAAACAGCGCATCTGTTGTCATCGTAGCTGTATCAGAAGGCAGCAATACAGTACAAGTCCACTAGTTGTACCTCATTATAATAGTCCTGGACACTAAGAAGAGAACTTCACAGTTGTTGCGATCGAACAAATACCAAACAAAGACTCGGTCAACTTAGATGCCAGAGAAACCTTTTGGATCAAGAAACTACGCACTTCGGACTAAACACGGAAACACCTCTAGCCGTGTAATTGACACGATCGAGTTCCGACAATCCAAGTTCAATCTCATTTACTATTGTTCCTGTCATCTGCTCATAACACTGAACTCCGTTAACACCTACACATGTACTTTCCCGTTGGCTGTAGTTTACCCCTGGATTCTATTCATCAGTTTGACCTGACGATGCCTTGTGAACAAGCCGAAGCTTGTCACTGTAAGAACCATAAGTTGTGTTTTGTTGAGACCATCAAAACTCTCAGATATATCGTACTCTCTGTGCCCAAGTTCAGAGGTTGCCATACAGCCATTATGGTGATAACCGGGAGGGCACATTGTATACATTTTGTGTATATATATATATATATATATATATATATATATATATATATATATATATATATATATATAATATATATATATAATATATATACACACTGTACAGTGTTTTGCCCAGAGTGCGTTCTTGCGTCTTTTGACGCAAAATTAGCAACAATGTCCCGCAAAAATACCGGACATGGGTCACAGGGACGCACTAAAATCAGGGCTAGAATTGTAAGTCCAGCGTCCACAGAGAGACTATTTTTAGCTACCAAATTACATACTTGATAGCCCGTACAGTTATTGCTTCTCTATTGAGACAATGAAACATTTAAAATTTAGTCTATTTTTTTCGTCACAATGTAAACACTATTGGAAAATCAGTTAGTCTGTTACAGTTTACGATTCAGGGTATATGGGCAAGGCGATGTGCGTCCACTGAGCCCTGCAGCCTAGCCTTGGGGACAGACTCAAATACCAGGCCACGTACGATCCCGATAACCAGGCAATGATTTCGGAAGCGGAAGGCTTGTAAAAAGAACAACAAACTTTTCACAAAGCAAATTTTATTGACCACCAACTTTGAATGAAACTTTTACTTGTAAATACATGTATATGCTAGTACAGTGAAGTACGGAGAATCAAATTTTCAGTCACTATACTAGCCCGGGCACATGGCATCAAACGGAATTGACTGTACGTGTATTTTGGTGTACTGGAAGCTCATGACTTCACCTAAAAATATCATCAACCCCACAATTTTGTTGAAACACTATATCCCTGACTTTCAAAGTAGTAATTTGCCTTAAATTTCCCCAGAAGGAATCTCATACAACTCTCCGATCGTCTGCAGGCCAGAGAGATCGAGGTCACCATGCTGAATTCCTTATATAGTCAAGATTGTAGCTGATCTTAACAAGAACCACCTAGCTTGTCAAAACAGCTTTATGGCAATGTGCTATTGCTATCATGAGGATCAAGGAGTTCTCTCAGATATTTGTGTTTTCGAACTTTATTTTTGCAATTTTCAGGGAAAATTGTCAGTCATTGGAGCAATTATAAAAAAGACGAGAACTTTATAGAAGTAATGGTTCCGAAGGGATTCGGAGCGTTCCCCTAGCGGAACTGAAAGAGACTCATCCTGCCACTGGACAGCATTCATTCATCCATTCATCTCATGTTTAGCACTTTCTCGGATTTCTGTGTTTATATCTCCATTTACCCCGAAGACCATAGATTCTGTTGCGTATTGCAATTCATTATTATAACCTGTGATTGCTGGGCCTGAAAGAATGACCATTTTAGACGGTAAGAGAAGTAAATTGGGCGAAACGGCCATATCAAGTTTTACACCAGTATTTGTTATTGTGTCTTGGTATCGCCGATAACTGATTACTTTGTCGGTATTACGAATTTCATCTTCGAGTAGAACGCCGAATTCTTTTTGGACTTGCTCTGCACTGCCAGTATCGCCCACTATGGTACTACGAATATTTACTTGTGCGCCGAGTATGCAATATACATATGCTTCAAGGCTTTCATTGAGCGGGCTAGACCGGCCTTTGTTGGACCCGAGTCTCCCTTCAGAAGGATGAAACTATTGTATTGCCCCTCCAATCCATCATTTCGACAGAAATAATAGTGTGGCCTGTCTTTCGGGTATTACATGTTTTTTCTTTCCAAAAATGATAGTGTATAAAAAACATTTTTCAACGAGAGGAAAAAGTCATGACTATTGTATACAGCAGCAGGTTGATGAACGGGACAGCGATTAGTGTAACAGTAATATTCATAACCATAACCAAGACCTGAGTTTTGACCGGCGCGATAACAAAAGTTGGACTTCATGGGACTTATATTTCCAAATTCGGTACAAAGAAGTTCATATTTCACCAGATTGTACGGTTTGTCACCGGCTTTGAAGACCCCTCCAGTATCGTCTGGAAGTGCAACCTCCGTTTCATGAAGGATGCGACTTACTGTAAAATATACATGAAAACGACAGAATGAACGTATTTGCGGCGGAACTTTGCTGTCCCAGAGATGGGCGAATGAAATACCACAACCAGTAGTGCTGCACCATACGGCGAAATTGTTCATTACATCTCGTGGCACTTTTTGTTTTTACTTCAAGTATTAGAAGATTCAATATCAAAATCGCTGTATTAGCGCCATAAATAGCCCCATTTACAGGTAAACGAAATTTTACTATGACAAAATATTTCACACTGACAGCTTTCAATGGCACATCTGGCCAGGTAATGGCTGTAAGAATATATATAAGCGCACATTACTTTAATAGTTCTTAATCTTTATACTTCAGCAAAATCTATGACGATACTCTAAATATTCAACAATGGCGTACTTGTGATTCACCTTAAATCTTCTTCATTATTTTACCAAGAAATGCTCTACATTATCAAGTTGTCAAGACCGTGTGTTTGACTCGAGATACAGGTCTTTCAGGTTGACCATTTACTCTTGCATGTTCATCACATATGTTTTCTTGTAAAGTATACACAGGCTTTGTTGATAAGCCAGACATTAAAAGTTGCCGACTCTTTTTAACTACTGGTTAGAAAAACATGAAAGTCTCTTAGGTCTTACCAAAGAGGCATCTCGAAATTTATGACCACTTTATGACCTCTTTCACGTAAAGAGAAAGGCAATTTACTGCAACCACACATACAAGTTGACCACTCACACACAATGCAGTGCTGAATAAATTTGTACTGCCAGGAATTTTTTAAAAGCAAATAGATAATACAGTTGAGGTAAGTAAATAAAGTGTTCATTCGGTACACCTATACAAGCGTCGTCGCACGCTAGTGAAAGTTACATTTGAATAAAACGAAACAAAACAAACAAACCTTAACTATGGACATACAGTACTTTCAAACACAAATGTTTTACTGAACCTTATCTCTTAAATATTCCACTCATTGTATCATTCATTGACTGCAAAGCTGCTCAATGGAACATTACCCTTTAGAATACAAACTCGCCGTTTCTTTAGCTTGCAGGTCACAGAAAGAAACTGTATCCTCTGTACCGATAATGTTAAGTTAAAGACGAACAACATTTTGTCTTTCAATGTAGACTATACGATGACATTCGGTCACGGTTTATTTCAGCAAATACTGTCATACTAACGAGTGAGAAATTAGAACATCATTTTTGTCTAGAAATCACAAAATAATTCACAAAGTGTTTATTAATTGTTCTTCGAAAGGAAGAATGTCACTGCTGACACATAACCCTTCCTTCATTTGGAAAAGTGATATATTATATTATTATTTCAAAGAGCAGGCAGAATTTTTTTCAGTACAAATGACTCACAAAGCAATTACTCGGCTAGGGTTTCACATAAATTGCTTTTTGTACATGGTGAAGGCTTTATCTTTTTTGTACATAGTTATGTATGTGAAACCGCGGCACTATGATAAAGTAACAATTACAAACTATAAACAAGAATTTCGCCCGGTTAAAGAACACATTTCGTTCATTATTTCCTGGCAACAACCGTGATAAGAGGAGCCATCATGCAATACTCTCCATGGAAGGTACGAAACACAAATGTAAGTGCGTCCTTTATATATTCTTCTCTTCTATCTTCTGGAAACCTTTCGAGCTGACCCATAAAGTTTGGGAATACCGCTACAAGAGAGGTTACAGTAACTTTTGTGAAAATTGATAAGAAATGTTTAAAGTCTTTGTTTTCTCCAATAGAGCACAAACTTGCTGTGGTCGCTGATTTATGGTACAAGCCGTCCTGCAGCAGTATGTAGTCGACCACGTCTGTCACGCAATGTTTCATTTATCTAAAACGATTTAATGGCTCGTGTAAAGGAAATTCTACGTAAAGTGTTTGCAAACATAATCGCCTGTTATTTGACAGATATTTGGGTCTTTTTGTACTACTATCGAGTATCTTTCATAATCCGTAAAAGTGGCAAAAGGTTAATGAAATCTGTGGACAGATGCCGGCAATTAGCACTTAACACACACACACACACACACACACACACACACACACACACATATATATATATATATATATATATATATATATATATATATATCGAAGTATAAAGATGTCCTCATGAGAAGTTAAAGTGCTCGATGCGGAAAGCAGAGTGTTATAAATAATAACACAAATTACTTCAAGTACACAGTAATAATATCTGTTACTTCAGTTTCATGCCTTCTGCAATCTTAAGATTGAAAGGATTCTTAGCAAAACTCTCATTTATATGTTCATTATATGATCATTCTGTCTATAGCAATTATTAACGTTGCCTTATATATAAAGATTGACAAATTAATAATATGTGAAGATTCTACGTTTAAAATAAAGATACTTTTTCTCTAGTCTGGTTGTCATGTAACTAAACAGGCAATAAATCCCTTCGAAGTGTTTGTAAAGTGGACAAAACGCAAGAAAGTAATCTCATCTTCTTGGACTGAAACATTTTGCTTTTCACAAAAGAGGAAAATTCTGTTTTGAACACCAATGCCTGTATGTCTTCCAGTTTTTCTTATGAGACTATGATTCGAACATCTGAATTTTGATAGTGCGAATTTGTACCTAATGGGATGGACACATTTAATATACATTTCTGGTTCAAAATAAAACTTAAACATGAATAAAGAATAATAATAATAATAATAATAATAATAATAATAATAGTAATAATAATTTGTTTTCTCTGCCCTCGATGAGGCTTTCTTCAAACAATTATGTGCTGCGTTTCGAGAAGAACCATCAGATCTAGAATAGAAACAGCACCTTGTTTCACGTTTCAAGATTTGCACCGCATACTCTTTGTGAGTTTACATAGCATGTCGTACGACTTTGCTTTCCAAATAAAATTATCCTTTTCCCCACTTTAGACACATAAATATTTTTAACGAAACCTTTATGGCCACTGAAATATATATTTAATAAAGTGTTCCGCACAGTTTATGTTTTGCAAGTTTTTTCTTTTTTAATTCAAAAATATGTAAATCTTTAACGAATGGTAAGGGTAATAAAATGGTCTTGCCCCCGCCCCCATATCTTTTTATTTTGATTGCTCTCCTCAAATATTTACAGCATGAATCCTCTTTGGTATTTCATTGGTGCATAGTATGCGACCAATTCTTTCATTCAAGAGGACATGATAGAGTTGAGCAAAAGAGCGCACTGTGCAGCCGGCGGTAAACAGGATATGAAACAATCTAGTTTAAAGAGCATGCGTGTTGATCGCAGTCTCTGAAATGTCATGACTTGCATTTCCAAATCAAAATCAATTAATTAAAATTATTTATTTCAAACAGATAATTTTATGATAAATTTTGAGCAGCTAGTCAAAAGGTCTTACTGCCAAATAGAAAGAATGATGTAAGAACTGTGAATAGCCTACCTTTTGCCTCATCATATTTGAAAACGATCTTTGGTATATCCTCTGTACAATCGACGTCTCTAAAACCAATATCAACCAGTATTTGTTTCAACTCATCAACACTTCCTTTGAAAGGGTAGTAGTGATGCTCATAACCCTGGAATATACCACAGTGTATATATATATATATTATATATATATATATATATATATTATATATATATATATATATATATATATATATATATATATATATATATAAGCATATATAGTAACATATAAGTAACATATCAGTAACATATATATAGTAACATCCCTTCGTATATTTTTTATGGCACTGTATTGTCAGAATATCTTCGCATTGCTCGCGCAACACTTCTAATAGAAGATTTTCTTCCAAGAGTTGCCAGCCTGTACAACAGGATGTTGTCTCAAGGAGGACAACAACCTAAAATTATCAGAGAGTTCCATAAAGCTATGTCAAGACATGCTCAATTTTTTGAAAAATTCAATGTAACCGAAAGACATCATATATAACATAAGACTCAGAATAACTTAAGGTGTGGTGGTACCTGATCAGTACCGCTTGGGGAGCCAAGGCAGTTGACTGTATTGTCTTCAAATCCCCGAAATAGTCGCTTTGGTAAATAACTGATGAGCACCTAGGAGATTTTGATGATGTTATTTCCTTGCTGTGTATTAATTGTTATAAACTAATCCTGCTGATGTCATATCTGCATCATTCATATGACACAATCATAGAGAACCCATGATGATCTATTGCTTGCACTTGCATGCCGTTGCTTTGCATCATTGCTGTATTTGTTTCCGTCCGAGTGGATTTAAACTGTTTAACTACTTTTGAATATATATATATTATATATATATATATATATATATTATATATATATATATATATATATATATATATTATATATATTCTGAGAGTTTTGATGGTCTCAACAAAACACAACTTATGGTTCTTACAGTGACAAGCTTCGGCTTGTTCACAAGGCATCGTCAGGTCAAACTGATGAATAGAATCCAGGGGTAAACTACAGCCAACGGGAAAGTACATGTGTAGGTGTTAACGGAGTTCAGTGTAATGAGCAGATGACAGGAACAATAGTAAAATGAGATTGAACTTGGATTGTCGGAACTCGATCGTGTCAATTACACGGCTAGAGGTGTTTCCGTGTTTAGTCCGAAGTGCGTAGTTTCTTGATCCAAAAGGTTTCTCTGGCATCTAAGTTGACCGAGTCTTTGTTTGGTATTTGTTCGATCGCAACAACTGTGAAGTTCTCTTCTTAGTGTCCAGGACTATTATAATGAGGTACAACTAGTGGACTTGTACTGTATTGCTGCCTTCTGATACAGCTACGATGACAACAGATGCGCTGTTTGAGGATATTAGTTGTCTGTCCGACGTATATTTGTTTACATTAACTACATATTATGCAATAAACTACCCATGATGACTTGCAGGTGAGATCGCCTCTGATTTTGAGGTGTTCTCCAGTGGTAGTGCTGGTGATGGTGTATTAAGTAGTCAACATGAATTTGCAATTGACGCATCGCGTAGCGTTGCATGGATGGGACGTGTTTTATCGATGACTTACTCTCTGTTTGTTGTGTACAAGGAGATCACAGGAGGTTTTTACATCGTCTGTATGAAATCAATGGAATTGTAGGCGTGGCGTCATTTATAGTATCTGACTTCATAAGTATGTGATGGTGATCAGAGACAATCTTTTAACATCGGGACCCAATGGGTTGTAATTGGTGACATATGTCAGTCTGGTTTCTGGTGATTTTGTTTTATACTGCAGTAAGTCTCTGCAATAAAGTGTGCGAACTTTGTTAATCATCGAGGCGATGTGCTTCCTCTTGTATCCAGATTTAACAAGTTTACTGGCGAATGTGTCAAGTCGATGTTCCATTCAAGTATCTAACGAACATATCCGGCGGATACAGATAGCTCCGCTATACGGTAAAGAGCGGAATATGTGGGGTGGGTGACATGAGGTCGGGGAGATGTAGGATTCAGAATCTGTTGGTTTGGTGTGAAGGTCACTTTCTAGTCTATCCCTGTCTCCTATGATGTTTACATCAAGGAATGCTCTTTGCTATATTCAACATCGAACTTGACTGTAGGAAGGACACTGTTGATATGTTGTACATATTGTTGCAATTCGACTTCTGTGATAGTGAATAGATCAATTAAGTCATCATCAAATTTTCTGTACTGAGTAGTAAAGACTTACGAAACCAAGTCATGTAGATATTGGCATACTTGACAGCAAATGGGATCCCCATTGCGGTACCTGTAACTTGACGAAAATGCTCATCCTTAAATGAGAATGGTTATTTGTGAAAAGAAACTGAACATGTTTTATAATGTCTTTAATTTATGTCAGGGTGTATCATGAATGAAGGTGTAGAGCAGTTTCCATGGCGACGAGTCCTTCTTGGTGTGGTATGTTGGTATATAGACTGCGTACATCCAGAGTAGTAAATCCCTCGGTAGTAGGGCATATGTATTGTTAAATTGGTTAAGATGGGCAAGGAATTCTGTAGGATCTTGCACAAGTTCGCTCCTGCGGTAATCTGCTTCTGTGGCTGTTAGGATGAAGTCCAACCAAACATTGACTATTTATATGGCTACAAATCGGTCTACCAGGTGTAATAACATGTTTATCAAGTTTTTCTTGTGACAGCTTATGGATCTTCAATAGATTGTAGGAGTATGATTCCTCCGAATCGTCAATATTGCACAAGGCATCGAATGTAGTATCAAATTGTAAAAAAAATGTTCTTGCTGTTCTGAATCAGGAATAAGGGGAACTTCAGACCACAGTACGCGTAGATGGAGCAAATATATAGATCAGGCAACACAGAAATTAACGTTGCGCTCGAAACTTTATTTCCCCAGGTCAGCCTGATGGCTGCCTGGGGCAACTCTTAGCTCCGAGAGCCTGGAGATATGCTCACTCCAAGGCCCCCTAGTCCCACTCTGAAATTTACAATACTTTGTCGACAAGAAAACTTGCCAACGCTAGTTTCACAATGATTAATACGTAGTATGTATGAGACATGTCACAACACCATTGTTTTAAATCCAAGCTGTGAAAATATGAAAAGCGATACTTAACAGCTACAGTTCTGATAAAGTTCGACTACATTGTCTTTCTATTGTCCAACCTTGCGTGAGACATTTCATGCATAATCATAGGAATTCACGAGACACGCGGGTGCCTGGAATGGCGCTGCCATTGAATTTAAACAGAAGAAACTTGAAAATGTAATTTGCCGCCAGTTTTGAAGAATTACACCTCCGGTAAATCGTGGGAATTCAAGCCCAAGTGGCGAAATGTTGAAATTTGGCGAATTACTAGAATGAAGATTTTACAGTAACCGGTATAAATTATTAAACATGACAGTAGCTTCATCAATGACGTCATGGCGATAAGGAAAGTTACAGTGTTTTTTCAATGATTTGATGACGGTTACAGTGACATCAGAATCTTCTCTTTCATAAAAATTCTTGTCATTCAGTTGTCGTCGGCATTCTTGATCGTAGTCGGTTTTATTCAGCAGGACCTGAGCTCCTCTTTTGTCAGCTTTGGTGATAACTATACTTTCATTATCTTTGAGTTCATTAAGTGCGGCACGTTCTTGTGTTGTCAAATTGTCGACGGTGGAGTTGAAACGGGCTGGTTTATAAGAGTACACTTCGGTCAATAATTTAGAGGAGTAGGCATCAACAAATTTATCAATACCAGGTTTTGGCGTCCACGTCTTCGTAGGTTTATATTATTTTAGCACATAAAAGTCGCACTTTCCTGATGTGTGTCGCACAATCGTATACCATAGCCTTCGCGTCGAGGGTTTGGGTTTCGGGCAGAAGCCAAGTCCATGGCCTAATAGATGTATTGCGCTTCATCAAGTTGATTGTCACTAAGGTTGACCACCAGTCCGTTGACCGACTTGAATGACGAATCTTGAGGTTCCTATGGTAGCGACGGTGTGCATTAATTTTACGAGTGTTTTTATCAAATTGACTTTGTCTCTTACCACCGTCACAGTTAGTGATGGAACTTACATCGGCAATGTTGTTATCATCACATTGAGTAGGTTGCATCCTGAGAAATTTTGCCAGATGACACCTTTTCATGTTTTCGTCAGTTTTTTTTTAACTTGCCGTTGAATTCGTCTGTTCAACCATCTTAATAAACGGCCATTAATGTGATTTTTGAGACAGTTGTTTAGATATTGTATTTTATCGGGGAGTTTCAGTTTCAGTTAAAGTCTTTTAATGGCGTATGAGACGATTTTGAAGCTGTCTTACTGTTTCTTCGATGATACTTGTTCACATATTTGTAGGTTGGTATCAGCTACTCGTGGCTTGTATTTCCATACAAGTGATCTGGGAAAACTGTTTGATTGTTTACATGACTGTAGAAACTTGGTATGGTTTTTGAATCTGGTAAGTTTGTCCGAGATGCTTTCCCGAGGGCACTAATGTTTTTCTGGAAGCCGTTCATGGCAGTGACAGTATACATAATATACATAATACACACACACACACACACACACACACACACACACACACACACACACATATATAATATATATATATATATATATATATATATATATATATATTGTATTGTGTGTGTATGTCTGTTTGTCTGTCTGTCTGTCCATTTGTCTGTCTGTGTGTCTGTGTGTAAAGAGGATCACAGAAAATCCAAACAAACAAAATTCGGTATCACTAAAGTATGATAGTAATGCTGAGATATTCTTTACAGAGGAAGACGTTGTTAATTTACTTCAATTCCTCATCGACAACATATTTGTTGGATCTTGGGGACTCGTTTTCCAACAGTGCAAAGGAATTCCTTTGGGTACTAATTTTGCCCCTTTGCTTACTGACTTATTTCTGCATTTATATCAAAGCTAAGGTCTCCCAGAACTTAGTCAAACAATATTATCTTTATCTAAAGTTTGACCTTTACATTCAGAACATAGATAATGTCATTTCTCTGAATAATTCCCGATTCACTATCTCCCTATGATTTCGGATGGAGATTAAGTAACTATTGAATAAGCTTCGTCAGCTTCGTATGTGGATATTTATCTCTAGTTTCACTCTGATGGTAAGCTTCTACTAGACTGAACTTAAGTATCAATTTCCCTCACCTAGACAGTAGCATTGCACGGTACTAATCTATGGAGTATACAAATCTCAGCTTATTCGTTATGCGAGAGCATGCAGTGTATGGTGATTTTGCTGCGAGACATAGCCGCCTGTCTTGTTTATAACTCAAATTGTTTAAACTATAGACAAAGGGTGGCCTCTACATTAAAACGTGTTTTGGCACGTATCATGGGCTTGTAGATAAGTATGTTTTGACTCTCAGACGGATGATGACTGATGACATCAGTGACATCAGTCTGTAGATCATACCCCTTCCTATTTTGACTTACAATATTGGTATATTGTGGATGCCACGTGTTGGCAAGATGCAATTTCCCTTTCGAAAAGCCTGACATCACTACTTCTTGATTGTTTTACAGGTGTTCAATATATCTTTCTTTCACGACTTTGACTGTTTTTATATGAACGGCTACTTTTGTCATAGTCTGTGCTCTTCTGTGTTGTTCTGTGTTTGTCACATACAATAAGGGAGCCGTCATTATTTACGGCCTGGGGGAGGGTCGGAAGAATTTCATCGGAAACTCAAAAATTTCGAGTACCCCCCTGCCAACCATGATGAATTTGAGTACCCCCATCTCTAACTCAAAAATTTTGACTTACCCCCTCCCACTTATAAAAGTTAAAAACCAATACATGTATTTGTAAAATTTACAAAAATACAGCAATAAGTGACAACAAAATACAGTATCCAACCATATACTATTGTTTAATTTGGATGTGTATCATGACAGGGTTTTTACTGGGATATCTGACTTGGCAAAATTTGAAAGTACAGGAGGTGAACACACGAGATGCTGAGGGGCAAAGCGTCAGAGGGGGCTGTCCCTATCTTGCATGGAAAATTTTGAGAAATTGATGTATGCAATGCTGCAGTCTGCTGCAATCTGAGAGGTTTGTTTAAGATTTTTCTGCGTAAAACTTAAAACACCCAATTGAACCCTGATATTTTTATAACATTATTTGAATGATCAGTGTTTGAGTCAAGATATTCAACAACCAAACAATCCCAATACATTTTGTGAAAAACTATTCCCAGTTTGCCAGAGATTGACCAAAGACCAAAGAATATGCAGGGATGGAAAATCTGTGACCTTCTTGTGTCATTTCTCCACTGCCAGCTTCTAATGAAAAACCCTGAATACAGTATGGCTAGATGTCAAAATTGGTATTGAACTTAAGTCAATTAAAATATATGTTTCTGTGATAATAAAGGATAAATTCACAACAGTTCAGTTTTGTCCCAGATCATGTGAAAAATTTGGGATGTGTAATTTGGATTGATGTGTACAATGGTGCAGTCTGGTGCAATCTGAGAGAAGTTTTCAGTTTTTCTTTTACTAGTAAAACTGTTAGAACACCCCAAGGGGGGTCACGAGAGGAGGGGTGTCTCGCATCGACAATTTTGAGAAATTGGTGTGTGCAATGGTGCAATCTGAGAGGTGTTTCAATTTATTTCGCACAAAAAATTGAGTAACCCCCTTGTTCCCTTCCTCTCTACATTTTGAGTAACCCTCTTGACGTTTTCAATATTTTGAGGGACGCCCCTCACATTCCTCGGACCCCCAGGTCGTAAATAATAACGGCTCCATAACTATGTAAAACGACTTTTGACCCATGATTGATTGGTAACTGGTGGATATGATCACTATTAACATGCATCACCTAATGTAGTCCGGTGCTTTTAAATAAGTCTCTGATTATACAAAACCGATAAAACACATACTATTACTTGTAAATTAGATGTTACCTTCATGAATGCTTCCCACTTCGGACTTGTGTAGCTGTTGATAACTGTCACAGTGTCAATTACGTTTTGATTCTGTTGTGTCATATTCATGAAACACTGACCACCTTGTTTCAAACTCTGATGTATGCCTTCAAAGGCAGTCTTGTAATCTTTCATCCAGTGTAAGGCAAAGTTTGCGACGACTTTGTCGAACGAATTTCTTTACTCTTCATATGTGGACAGCTTTGTAGCATCGCCAACACTGTAGGTTATGTTTTTAGCTTTGGAGATTTCCTTGGCTTCTTCGATCATCTCAGGGGAGATGTCAAAGGCTGCATGATGAAACAAGAACCATAGATACTTGCATGCATGCATGCATGCATGCATACACACAGACACATATATACATACATACATACATACATACATACATACATATACATACATACATACATACACACACACTTACATACACACACATACATACTACATACATACATACATACATACATACATACATACATACATACATACATACATACATACATAATTACAGCAAATGCATTAACTGTTCTTTGTGACCATACATACATATACAAAATACATACCCCCCCCTCCCACACACACACACACACAAATCGTGACCTTGACAACAAACAACTGAAGACTGTGTTCAGGAAACGTAGAAACCAATTGTTAAGAGTATATTTACATTTACCCTGACACAATCATTTAAAAATCAGAATCCAAGCATCTCCTCATATCTAGACTTCAAAACAATATACATGAGCTTAGTTGTTTGTTTAGGATTAATTTTCTTTACGTGCTCAATACTTGTCCTGATGATCACTCGCACATTGAACACTAACTATTCCTCTACATCGATATTAAACAAAGCACAACAAATATAAGACTTTTTATCGTATTTGGGACTAGCCAGTTTTATCTAAAATACTGGATAGAGAAATTTCACCTTGTACAGGTGTAAAGGCTTCAAGTGCCAAAAGATAGCTCAGTAACAAGCTTATTCGCGATACTGACGAACGCTCTTTTGTTTTCTCACAGTCCCTGAAAAGTTCAATGATGGAGACGTTTTTTATACAAGTTTCTGACCAAAATAAAACATTGCACATTATATAAGCATGTGACGTTTTTGGATAGGCTGGTCAGCAATCGAGTAGTGACGAAATCACGTGTGTAGCGCGCTTGAGTCGTTTGCAAATTGAATAGAGGCAATTTGGTGTTGCAGTGATCTTAGAACTTCTACTCAAACCGGTGAGCTCTTTGTTTTTATGGTATACAGTTTGGAAATTCATGTGTTTATCTAAAGATTGTTTCGGTGGCATCAATGTGAAATGAATGTCAGCGAATTTCAAACGCGAAATCTGGTAGAAGACCAACGTTACCGAAATTAGTTCATTGCTACCGTGTTTATATCATAGCGCTATAACAAACATTTATCTCTGGATGCTGATGCACTGTAAGTGAGGCTACGCATACCCCTTGATTTGTGCTCCCAGGCATTGTTTGCTGAAGATGCATTCAATTTTATCATATTCCGAACAATTTGAATCTTCAAATCGAATTACAAGGTTATTTGTTAAAAATATACTCCAAAATTATTGATTATGTTTAAAATTGAAGAGAAAATTGGATGAGAAGTCGATGCTTGAAGGTGCTAAAGATTGTAAACTTGTCAAGTAAAGTTATAAGCAACTGAAATGGTCTCATCATACCACCTGGCAGACATGCAAATTTCTTTTGTCATGGACACTCAAAAAATCGATACCCTTTTTTTTGCCGACACAGATGTAACTTGTTCCCTTAATTTCCTTGAAACTATTGTGTATTGCTGTCAAAATATACATCAACAAAATTACAAACTTGTTATCTCCTCCGCAGAAAAGGGAGTGATCTTCTCATTATAAAAAGGTAGAAATAATAAATTATGAGTATCAAACAAATGTTGTCATAATTTCGAAACAGGGACCGAATCGTTCTGTGCACAGAAGAAATTTGCTTCAGTTCAAATAGTGATCTCCGTATGCACTGATCATGGAGAATTGTGGATAGCCCCACTTACTGTGTGATGTACGGAACGCATAATTCATTCTGCGTTGAGTTTTCCCTACCGGTGCAATCCTTATTATATAATCCTTCTAATACTCCCGCTTTACGTTGTACTCTGACGTAAATCCCGGTACTTTGTAAATAACCTAATATTATTTACTCAGGGTCTAGGCTTGACTCTAACCTGTTACTCTTGCTACACGTTTCGCTAAATGTGCTGTCAGAGTGCCTGCCCCACAGCCAACATCAAGTAAAACATCTTTCAGATTCAATGGCATTGCCTGGGAAATCCCTTCCATGAATTGCGAGGCATATGCATACGAAAAAGAAGAATATATCTTCACACGACTGAAATTCATCGTGTTTATCGCGTTCCCGTTGTGTCTTGTATCTCTATCGTTACTGAGGAATATGAGAAATAAAGTGAGAAATAATGAACAAGCGCTGAAAGCTGTGTATCTTAAAGATTTAATACACTTTCTTTGCCCCTTTTCGTAGTAAATTTTTATTCATTCACCACTATATCCAATTACTGATTCATTAAATTATGTATTTATTAATTTTTTGGATAAATCAGTGTGTTAGTCTTATTCAAGTAACTTGTAAAACAAAGATTGGAAACACGAATCTATTGAAGGCAAACATTCACATTAGTTTTGGTGTCAGTGAGAGTTTTGAAAACGTTGCAATTTGATTATTAGTTCATTCATATATTTAATGAACGTCTGTAATTAAGCTGCATATCAAAACTTGATGCAGTGGATTTGAATGGTCGTCTCAGTTATACTAGTACTGGTCATAATTGTGTTAAAGTGATGCCGAAAATTAATAAGCATGCATATTTACTGGCTTATATCAAAATTGAATACACACAATTAGATGAAACTTCATAGGTTAATTGGTCGTACTTAGGTTTAGATATGCTGTAAGTTTCATCGGTGTAATAATTAGCTCATTTTGCTCGATAAATAGCTCATTTCATTAAACGAACCGCTGAGGTATTTAGCTCATACGCAGTTGTTAATTTTACCGAAAGTTTTAGAAGCATTGCATACTGACAGCTCATTTGTATATTTATTTATTTTTGTTATCAGGCCATATATCACAACTGAATGCAGTGAATATTACCAGACTTCCTAAAACATTAGTTGTGCTCATTATTGATTACGCCAAAAGTTTGATGAACACCATATAGTCATTAGCTCATTCGCGCATTGAATAAATTTCTGCACCTAGGCCATGTATTAAATTGTACACTTTATATCTGATGGAATTTCCGAAGTACATTGGTCACGCTTAGATTTAGTGAAGCTGAAAGTTTGACTGAGATGGTACACTTATCATTAAATCCGTTGAATGTTGAAAGAACTTTTTAATTAGGACATGTATCACAATTGAAAGCATTAAATTTGATCCGACCTCTAAGGTACTTTGGCCTGACTAAGGCACAGGCTACCCAGAAAGTATTAATAAGCTCATTATTGAGTTTTTCTCACTGTTTTCTCTATCAGTTCCTCTCCTTTTCTTCATCACAGTCCCCCTATGGATATAGGGACTGTGTCTTCATGCTCTGAATGATCGGAGTAAATAAAATAAACGGTTATATAATCTAACCTAGCCTCTTAACCTTTATTCATTTTACATACATTACAAGGACGTTTATCTCTCATATACACACCTTATATTAATTAGTCAACACAACTAATTATGCTAATCCGTGGACTTATCAGGGATTTTACGGGTTGGTCAACATCGCGAAAGATAGGAATGGTTACATCTCTATCTTTGCAATGTTGACCAACTCTTGATAAGTCCACGGATTAGCATAATTAGTTGTGTTGACTAATTAATTACAAGATGTGTATATGAGAGATAAACGTCCTTGTAATTGGTGTAAAATGAATAAAGGGTTTATAAGAGGCTAGGTTAGATTATATAACCGTTTATTTTATTTACTCCGATCATTCAGAGCATGAAGACACAGTCCCTATATCCATAGAGGGACTGTGATGAAGAAAAGGAGAGGAACTGATAGAGAAACAGTGAGAAAAACTCAATGACAAGCTTATTTTATTCTGTCTGGGTAGCCTGTGACTAAGGTTTAGTTATCCTGCTACTTTGACTGGATGAGCATGACATATTGATTATCAACACATTTGCATGGTTAAAACAGTTACTTCTTTAATTTCCATATATAACCATGACAGCTGAATGCACTGAATTTTGTCGAACTACTGAGGTACATTTGTATTACCTGGGTTTAGTTAAGGTGATAGTTGGAAGGGGCGACGTAAGCTTATGGACTCATGTGTATATTCCATGAAAAGGCCACTGTCATGACCCCTGTATGACCTCCACCATCTTAATTACGATTGTTGCTGATAATTCCGGTCCGTCATATTGATTTTCAGCTGTACAGACAGAAACTATATGCCGTATAAAATGTTCTGTTCAAAATTGTTATAATATAGCATCAAAGGAGAGCGGGTTGCATTTCTGTAGACTGCTAAAGCAAAACAAAATGTCGACGGGGTCATACGAGGGTCATGAAAATGGCGTAATTCTCTAATAGGCCATATTTCAAAACTGGATTCACGCATTCTTTCATACCAATAGTTTAATGGACGTAGCACACTAATGTGTAAGCTTATTTGCATATTTAGTCATAATTGAAATTATACATCAACACTGAGTGCAATGTTATTCAGGTGATCACAATATACTATGAAGTTTTCACTTGTGGGCCTCTTAAGTCTTACTTCGATTCATATTGTGTCCTATGATTAACAGTTACCCGCACATTCACTTGTAATTTACAGTTAGACCCTCGAGAAAGCTTGAGTCTATGTCTTGGGTTTGAGGTTATAATCACAACCAATCACGTACGGGCAATTCTAAACATAGACTATAGCAATGTACATGGTCTTCTATCCCTTTACCGGTTGTACAATTTGTGTTGTCGCTTGTAGCCACCGCGTAAGCATAAAGCCAACTTGATTGTGGTGTACCTCACGATCAAATCTTCGCCTCTTTTAGACGGATATTTAACAAAGTTACTATTTCGACTTGTGCATATCCAGTTTTGAGTTGCTGTGTGATCCCACCTCTTTCTGGAGTGTCTTATTCTGCCTGACAGCAAATAGCCGGTGTACAGATAGCGCTACGGAACACGGCAAGTGTTTTAGGAGCTTCGGGTCATATTAGTATTACAATGCGTAGCACTCCTGCTGCTATGAACATAAGATTACCCACCTTTTGAATTTTCTTTTTCGTAGAATTTACCGTTGCTGTCGATATCAGCTGCCTTCTGTGCAACTATAAAGCCTTGTGCATATGACTTGACCTCGGGGTCATATCCTTCAACACCACGTGACATTATTGCTATTTCAAGGTTGAGTGGGTGAAAAGGTGAACACAACCATCGATTAATTGTTTTTTACATAGCCGTCTATGTTTTCACTCTTGAATATGTATGTTCTTTATAATACATTTTCATTTAAATGAATTTTAATAGCCTATAAAAGGTGCAGTAAATACATGAATTGATGACAGAGCGTCGGGGAATAATAAAACAATGGGACTACAGTACTGGTGGGAATATAACATTTCGTAACAAAGAGGGCCTCTTTTTTCTTAGTTCAGGCAAAGAATACACAGACATTGCATTTGATAAGAAAGGGAATGGTTCTGCTATAAGACTTTACTTTAGTTGTCCGCTTGAATAAGGCATTAAGTTAGAGACTTTCCATTGGATAATGTTGCATCTCACATATTCACATTGATAACTCAGAATACTTTATGTTGTATGGACTATACTAGTGATGTCCAACCTCGAGCTTTGGTATTTCAAAAATGATCATATAGTATATCGCCGTTTCGTTGGGCTCCATTCAAATCGTTTCAGCCGCTGAAATTTGCCTGATGACTGATAATTGAGCTGTACCTTGCATTGTTATGAAAAATGACATAGAGAATATTATGCGCTTAAACTCGCAATCCTTCCACTTTGCCGAGGCAAAAGCAAGGGAGGGGGACTCTTAAACTAATGATGTGTACTACGTTTCAATACATGTAACGGAAAGAATTACCTTGCATGCAACATAGGAAAACAATAGCAGACTTTTGTCGATGGACGGGGAAAATAACTACGGGAGGAGCACAAATAATGGCAGGGAGATATCGATGATTATAGCATTATATTTTTTTCAGAACTGTTTAACTGGTTGAGCAAAAGTTTACGAATTTCCTGACACCGACAAAATGCATTATTAGTCTATCTGCTGTAAAATGAAAAACACAGCTATTCATAAAGCTCAAAGTATCGACTTTTTCTGCTATAAATCATATTGAACCTATAAGATGAAATAAAATAAAATAGAATAAAATATAAAGTTCATGATCCTATCACTCCCCTCCCCGATATCGTATTTCTTTCAACTAGAAAACTAGAAAGCCGCATTTCAGTATTTAAAATCTTGATCGCGGAATTTTAAATTTCCATTTCCGATATTGTGGTCGGATTTAGACCAAAGTAATACGTACGAAATCGTACTCACAGCTTTATTGTATCACTTCTCCGTCGATCTTAAGCTTTCGGTGACGACGCCCACGTCTTCACCGCGCTAAATACATTTTCGTCAGATTTTGTTTCATTGGGTCGATGTGACGAAGAAATTGACCGTATTTTGACAAAAGTTCAACGTTTTCTTTTATACGTTGTCTGTTACGTTATTACAAGAGAGCATGTTTATTTTTTGTGTCGAAGTTATGCTTGACCACGTGTTCCACGGCTATGATAACTCATATAAATGTAGTGTTTGTCATATTTTCAGAAACGACACAAAATGACTTTGGTTCGAGAACGTCCAACAAATACTAAAACTAACGATAAGTCTATGGTTCCTATAATTGAAATAGTCTAAACGTTAGTCCAAATGGTTGTGCAGAATATTGGTTGACATTGTAAAGGCGAAATGATACGTAGAGAAATGCCCAAAAGTACGCAAGTTGGGCACCACCGAAAGAGCTCATTAATGTCAACGGGAGCAAGGGTATAATTTATCGACATCAAATGCAAGATTGTTATACGCCATTTTAAATACACAAAGAGGCCATCTCAACGTAGCTGTTATTCAAATATCAGTCAAAACAGCATGGCGATATTTGCAATTATTTTAACCCTTGGCATAATCTTTGAATTCATAAAAATGCAAATGCATAAAATTGCAGTGCAGATTTCAATCAGATATTATACATAAAGGCACTGCAACAAAATACTGGTTGACGAAACTCTTAAAATCCTTCCAAAATACGGGTTATTTTATATGAGGGATATATATATATATATATATATATATATATATATATATATATATATATATATATATATATATATATATATATATATATTATATATATCCTTCGAATGAATTATTATATAGGAATTAGAAAACCGTTGATTTACAATGCAAGTAAATAAAGTGTCTGCCCAGTCGGTCCTTTGAAGCAAAATCAAACAGAAGTGAATGAATCGAAAGAAATAAAAGCGCGGGTTAAAAAGGACAATTGAAACTGACCATGCAATTATGCTTTTACAGTATTTTCATGAATTTGATCTGTCTTTATGATGACGACATCCACTATTTTCATATTTGTCTGCATTCCTCGGTCTTAATTTCTGTTCATTGGACATAATGATAAAACGGAAAAACCAAGACAAGTTAATGGCCTTTGAGTCCTTTCAACAGAATTTTTTCAAACAAAGTTGACATTACCTTTTTGTAAAATACCAGCATTTCCAAATGCTCTGATAGGCTTACAATTTTCATAGTACGTGTCATTCACAACAAATGATCGGCTGTCTTTGTATACTACCAACAGTTTTATCAATGGCGGTATGTCGAAGGAGACACAGCCTTGTCAAAAGTATATTTTACATGCCTTGTCCCTTTTCACATTGAAGATATAAAGAATCATTAATTGTAAGAGGAATGTCGTATGGCGACCTAACAATAGATAATACAAAAATAACATAACTTCATTTTGATGACGCCCTAAAGGGCTTATCAAATGCTCAAACCTTACACTAGTCGAAGAGACTCCAGTAGGTGACGATTTCATAAACGTTTACACATATTGACAACAAAGTATGTCATTAGAATGATCCACTTAAAAGTAACAATATCTCTCATGATGTTGGCAGTGTTTTCTATTAAAATGTGTATAATTACAAAACATTTGCTTTGCTAAAGCAATACATATCTACGAGGTGCAGTGTGATTTTTGATGAATGAATTCTAGTCTCGACAAAACTTTAGTAGTAAACATTGACCTTAGACATCGGGCATTCGAAGTCTGTGTTAACAGGTTGAACATGAAGTGATATTAGAACAGAAATAAAAACAAATCTTTATTATACATGAAGAAATAATGCTCGAAAATCCATTAAAAGTCACAGCTAATAGAGATCTTTCATAAAGCTACATCAAAATACCTTCGGGATGACCGCGCTGGTGTACGAGCTATAGGTGTATAGACAAATTGTATCGTGTTACGTCAGTATAAAAGGTCATATTTTTGCTTTTACCAAAGTCTGTTCTGATTAATTTAAACAACATCATGTTAACATCATCGGGTTCAAAGGCGTATAATCCAAGTACTAAAAATACTAAATAACTTTCAATCAGGTCAACCTAGTATCTTCAATGTCCAAGTTTCTTCAACTTTCTTCAAGTCAATCCAGATATATATCCCTAATTAGGAAAATATATTAAATGTGCAAATTAGTAATTAGACGGCGTAAACATGCTAAATGACTTATAATGAAGTTTGAACTTGGTATTTTCAATGGACAAAGCAATATTGTCATTGGCAAGAGATTTTCAAAAATAGTTTTTTTCCTCCGTATTTTAGGCACCTGTAATCGAAAAGAAAAGGCAAGCTTAGCACAATTGGGCATTGAAGGCCGTTCTTCACTTTGAAAACACTTTCAAGTTTTAGCCCCGCAAGTTTCGTATTCGCAGGACTTTCTGGAAAACCATCTTGTTAAAGTACGTATTCTTAGACTACTTTGTGCATTATTTTCTAGCGACAGCGTACGTAGGAGAAAATATCATAAAATTATCTTTGTTATCTTATATGGCCGGTATCCCACACATACTTCACGGTCTCTTCCATGTATTCTTTTCTGCAATCTTCTGGAAATCTTCCCAGCTGACCCATTAAGCTTGGGTAAAATTCTACAATACAAACGAGGATTACGTATTTTGAATAAGTGTAAAAGAATCTACAATCGTTAGTTCTAGCTTACCCTCTATAACAACTGTTATATAGTCATTCGTATATATGACGCCCGATCTCGCTCAGCTCAACATTATTCAACAGGTCGTATTTAAGTGCATCTACAAATAATTGATTGACAGGTGAGAGTCATTTGTTTCTTTTGATCTCCATATCTATGTCAAAGTTATAAATCATATACAAAAGGTAGAGCGGACACATTATGGCATTCAAATAGGTGCAATAACCTGTATCATTTAAGTAAGTAGATTAACAGGCCCCAGAAAGAAATGGATAAATGACAATGACAACAGGGTGATGGTAGCACGTCCAGCCTGGTTGCGGTTCCCTGCTTGAGTGCTACAACATCTAGATTCATCAACGGAAATTAGCCGCAAGCCGACAGAAAGCAGTTTCGATATCCAGTTTAGATTACGGACGATTACATTGTTACTCTCTCATAAGAAAAATCACCAGCTTAATCGGCTACACTGTTTTTCAAAAAACTAATGTAATTCAAGTTTCCCCTTCAGTCATTGCGGTGTTCATTCTACTTCTTGTTAGCCAAGACGAAAATGTATTACTTACTATACATCTTGCAAGTGCATGGTTTGGTACACTAATATCACCCGCTAATACAATTGAAGGTGACGATAGTGAGCCACAGTGGATATGATATTTTTCTCTCTACGCGCTCGACAAATTTTTGCTTTCCTTTGGGGGTAGTGGGTTAACGTCGATGCGCTATTCGTATGTATGTATGTATGTATGTATGTATGTATGTATGTATGTAAATTATCGAAATTATCGAAAAATGATCGTGTCAGAGATGGTAAAATATTACTGAACGGTCTCTATCACAGCCAATTTTGAAAGTGTCACGTCTCTCTACATGAACTTTGCCCTACATGTCGGAAATAGTACGCATTATTGATATACAAGTCTGCTTTCAGTTGTTTGCACAAAACTTTTTTTGCAAAAAGAGACATTGAGAAATCATATTTCCGTGTTTGTCTTCTGGGCACTGTCAGATTTAAAACATTTTCTGACTCTCCTAAATAAAACCCTCAAAAACATTTCAAATCCCCAATCAACATGATCAAAATTATCATGTCTCCCAAAATATTATTCAGCGAAATATTTATAAGGAATGTACGCGGAGAAAAAAATAAATATTATTTCTCGCAGATGTTGGATACCTTTTTACGATGCACGCACAAACATTCTGTATTTGCGATAGAATGTCGTCAGCAACCGTAATCCTAATGTTAGTTCTTAAATTGTTTCACTTTAAAATGCATGTGTACGTTTTCCATTGATCAGTCTACCCTACTTGAGTTTATGCAAATTTGGCGGGTCAACGGTACCTGCTGAAGAGCACCTAAAATGATGATCATAAGAGAGTATACAAATCTTAAATTCCTGGCTACATTTTGCGGAATTGTGAAAAACTGGGCCCCACTGTGACCACCAAATAAATATTAATTTAAAAGGATAATACATGAAAAAGATTCTTCTTATGAAAGTAATACAAAATTGGCAGTACTGGAAGATTAAAATATTCAGTGGCAGAAAATTTTTAGTTCTGAAATAATTCTGAAATATAGAAAAACCTATTAAACTAACATCTCTTGCGACTTACTTCGTTCAAAAAGATTGCTGAGGAAAGTCAAATTTTACTCTCTGAAGCTTTAAAATTTGCACCGTTTCTGCTTTCGGCGCCAATCCCTGTGTTGTCCGCCATCTTCTAACTACACCAATCACGCCTTTGGGCATGACTGTTGTCATTCTCGATCATGATTGTTACTTGGCGTATTCGAACGCATGATCATGGTCGTGCAAATCGAACGCCCCAGGTCGACCAGTTTGGTTCCCTGCCCAATTTCTACCACTGGCTTCACTGCTCATGGAAATAGGGTCAGGTACGGGCTATTGTAAGCATGGCTGTCATCGGCCAATAGTACGAGCGCAGTGATTGTTTTGAATTTATTTCAAACTTGGCGCTGCCTCCGATTTCGTTTGCCCATGAGTTAATTTTATCTATGTTTTTTTAAAACCAAGCATCCTATGTCAACATTAACTGAAAAACGAAACATCACTCAGTTTTGAGTCACTGCCGAATATGTGAAAGGAGGGATAGTCTATTACGTCTGAAAAAACCGCAGACGATAAATCGTTATTTCACCACTAAATGCCAATAGAAGTTCAGTGTCAAGGACTAAAAAGTAAAGCCCTGCAAATAACATCCACGGACGGACCGTGCTTCAATGTTCGATGTTTCGTTGTCTAATTTCCAAGCTTGCCACAATACAGATATGTTGATCACACGATCTTGTCAGGTGACTGTGCTCATTAATATGCAGTCAAAATTCTGACTATACCTGACCCTATTCTCGTGAGCAGCGCAGCCAGCGGTGGAAATGGGGCAGGAGACCAGAGTACAGGTCCACTCGTTCGCGAACATCTATATTACAAGAGTCACCCACATAGCACGGCTGAAGGGACAATACAGTCTTTTTCGGTCATTGTCGAGCTAAACGGACTACCTTTGTTACAGGTGACTGACTATGGGCAAGCAATGTTTTCAATGCCATGCATACTTGCTTATCAATTTGACTCCATGGCGTTGACAGTGCAGTTAAACACTCATAGTTACTCATATTACACAAAGAAACTTGCTTAGAATTTCTCGCAGCAGTTAAACAATAATTGCGACCATGCTGTTAAAATGTAAGTTATGTCCATTTCTTTCTGTTGGACTAAGCTAAATGTTACTGGGTTGTTTCCTTACAAAATGTAAGTCATAGTTCTCATCGCCTTCAGCAAGACATTGCCTCTGTTGAAGTTCCATTCAAAACGCCAAGCGACCCGCTCAAAGACTGCGTGGACAAGATGACCGAGTTTGTTGAGAGACCCTTTCGTTTATCTATTAAAAAGTAAGACAGCAGTGAACCCTTCGGTCATAGGTTCAGTGACTCCTAAACCCTAGAAACGCCCCCATTTCCACAGATCCGGGACAGGAAGGCATAGTTTAGAGTGCACAGTGTACATCTGTACTACAAGAGTCACCCACATAGCACGGCCGAAGGGACAATGCCGTCTCGCAATCAGTTTGTCTTACTAGCAACGATCATCGCTATTCCCGATGTTCTGGATATCACAACCTAAATTCTGGTGTCAATCATGGCATTTGTGTCTTCAGAAACGGTGCTGTAGTGACATCTATTGATCTGCAAGGCAAAGTAAGCCCAGTTTTATTAGTTTTTAAATCGATGACTATTATTGGTTAACGCTGGTTTCTTTGTGGTGAATATGAATATAGGACGTATCAACAATTGCGGATGTAGGTCGTGTCGCGCTGATTGCAAGGCGTTTTGAGGTCAAAGCACAGCTTGGGTAGGCCAGAAACGCAGTAGAACGATTTCAGAAGACGAACTCTACACAGACACTAGAACAAGCACGAACTTGCACAGTCGCAACATCATACAGGACATAAAACAATTACAGTACTGTCGAATGGATTGATATTTGCATTGTTTTTACCACCATAGAATAAGTGTAATAACAAGAGCGTGTACATACAATTTTCTATACTTTAGTAGTCGGGATTATGTAGTTGAAAACGACTTTCATTTATACACTTTGTGTCTTCACACGAAATAATTCATAAATGAATGTGACGTACGAGGAACAACCAGCAGTAGGAAATCAGTGTTTTATGTTGCTAATGTGTACATTGGGCCATAAAAATATTGTATGGTTCCGATAACATGCTTTTTAATAATAGGGTAGGTAGGTAGGGAAATATTTTGTCATTTTTTTATATCGCCCAAAAGTCAGTAAAGTAGACAAGTAAATTGCAAGTGTATACGCAACTGATTCTGTTCCATCTTTCCCATATGGAATACGATGTTTTCAATCGGGACCCACAACGCACGGTACCCAATCACCTAGCAGCAGAGGCCGCAAACAGAACCGCTCGGCTAAATCCCCAATCTCAAAAAGATTGGTTCAATAACCGAGTTAAGGGACCGTTCAGTTTTTACGGCCCGGGGGCCGGCAAAATCTTGTCGCCGGTGTTCAAAAAATATAGACCCCCTGCATTTTTCGTGAAAAAAAGATGACTCCCCCTTTGTCAGACGAAAATTTGATGACCCTGAAAAATAACCAAAACCCATATGTGAAATTTACCTGCACGGTTTGGATTTGAACTCCGGTAGGCGGCGCACTTTATTCGTGTAGCAGAGATGCCAGTGTACAAACTTCGCAGCCACATCCATGCAAACATATGTTAATTAGGACGATTGTAAGGAAATTTTAACTTGATTTCCATAGACAACATATGTCCATGGACAAGTAAACTTTATTGGAGTGGTTCGCCAAGGCAGCCCTTCGGTTAAGAGGGTCATAGGCCATTACGTAAAGTCAGCTTTATTCTAGTGGGCCACCAAAGGTGGCCCGCTCGCAAAGAGGGTCGATCATCATGGCCCTTGCATAAAGTAAACTTTACTGGATAGGGCCCCTGAAGGCGTCCGGCTGTTAAGATTGTCATGGGGTATTACAATAAAGTCAATATATTGTAGTGGGCCGCCGCAGTAAAGAGAGTTGATCATGGCCATTGGATGAAGTAAACCTAATTGGAGTGGGCCGCCAAAGGCGTCTGCCCGTTAAGAGGGTCATGGGTAATACATAAAGTATATTTATTGTAGTGGGCCGCCGAAGGAGGCCCGCCGGTAAAGAGGGTCGATCATGGCCATGGCATAAAGTGAACTTTATTGTAGGTATTATGTTTTTGAAAATGTGGTGACCTCCCCCTTCCCTACCATTGAAAAAGCGATGACCCCTCCTTCGCGGATCCCAAAATTACGATGCCCCCCCGTCCGTAAAAACTGAACGGTCCCTAAGGATGTTGCAATTCTGACTGCGCCCTCGCCACTCGATCGCCGTAGAGTTGGTGAAGCACACACGCTAGTACACACACTTTCATACATCTCACACAAACTTGGAAATAATATTAAAAACACACTGTGTTTGGTACCGCGTGCAGAATAGCTTGCCATGTCACTGTCGATAACAGGGTGATGCAGACTGGACTGTCCTTGACAGAGGTTTCACTAAGTTTGTATGAAAAGTAGGTGGCATGTAGCTGTCACGACGGCGTGGGGTGCGGAAAGGTGGTTCTCCCTCCTTGGTAGGGCGTGGGTCCCAAGGTTAGAAAACCCGGAAAATTAGCTAAAAATCATGTCCTAAGCTTACTCGAAAGTCCTGGAAAATTACAATTTAATCTTGTAAACTCCTGAAAAATTGATCTGACGGAGTTTGTTTAGCAATAAATGTAGAGTCACCTTAGCGAAACAAATAATGTGTTTTAAAAGTATGGTTAACACTCCTGAAAATGGCATTTTTCACAACAATACTCTTCTGGAAAAGTGCTCACAATTTCTCCCAAAATCATGGAAATCATTCCACATAAAATAAGTTGCCTCAAACGTGTAGAAAACGATTGATCGAAAATCGAAAATCCCCAAATATTAAACTAATTACCTATTGACGTAACTTATGTACAATAGAAATATGATTATGGAATTAAAGTGGCACCGACACTACCAACTTCACGATCTAATTAACAATTTATAATTGTGTATCATTTCTCACAATAAGCGATGGCCCGACAGTATACCATACAGACCATTTCATCCGCCTTGACCATGATCGCTGGGTTGCGTGCAGTACACGTTGACCGTATTGACGCTTGCCCGGCGGGCAGTGCGACTCACGTAGTGCGACTTACTAAAATTCGAACTTTCATAATTCGGGAATTTTTTCATGAAAGAAGAAATCAGGCCATTGCCTTTGAAAACAGTTTAAATCCACGTTATACCATTTTTGTTGGGTACGCTTCAAAAACGCGAGATTGTAAAGCGAAGCGACCTTGCGCTGCTCCTTACTTTTTTATCGACTATTTTGAATGGCGCTTATGAGGGTGACCAGGAGAAGTACTCACGTTTCATTGGCGGATAGAAAGTCACCACAAAGGAAACAGCAATTGCAGTAGCCAATAGAATCGTCTGTTGCAATTCATTACCTTTTTTCAGGCTAGACATTACAAGGTGATTGTAGTCGATCGTCTACTAAACTTTTTTTCACATCGAGCTCGCTGAATCATTTGATTACGCCATTTCGGAAGATAAAAAATATTTAGGCCTACGCTATGAAAGATCATCAATTTTCCAAAAAAGTCGCCGGCGAAAACGTGAGAGATATTCTCCCGCTGCCGGCTGTTAATGAAATCCCTGTAACGATGACGTCATATCGCTCCAACTCTCGCGAGGTTTTACTTTTTTCAAAGGAATTTTCTCAAAGTTAGCGCTGAAACTACGATCTGTGTTACTTCTGTGTTGACGGACTTTAGGGTCGGAGGAGGGTTGAATTAGGGTAGGTCAGGTTACCGAACTACACATTTTTTTTATTGGCCCTACCTCTTTCAGGAAATCCAAAATCCAAAAATAAGATAATTTAGATGCTGTATACCATTTAGCGTTTTTTTTTTTTGTAAATGTAATCACCATCTTATCATTGTTCTGGCATTTCATAACAGGTTTTTAAGAGTTAGGTCATTCAGTGTACACCACCACAGACTACGGTAGCTCAATATATAGCACGCCACATGCTCATTCCGTGTCGCGATTCGCCAGAATACGTCACGTGACGAGAAAATAGATACGTCTAGTCCCCACCGGATCGACAAAAGTGACGTCAGAGGGTATTTTTTGAAAAGCTATTTCCCTAGGGAAATAGTTCTGACCAAATTTGGAAAAGTGCCCTGTCACGTGACCGTAGTGTCGTCTGCAGCTTTGCAACAATGGCGGGTGACTAGAACGTGATGTGCGTCCGGGATAGGTAACGACACATTCTCTAAAACAGATTTTCCAACATTTTCCAACATTCGAACAGCGTAGGAACTTGAACAGCTCATCGACGGAAAAGATTAGAGGTGCAACTGAGGATGTCGCTAGGTATGCTTAGAATATTTTTTGAAAGATAGTGGTACCACGTACAACTGATACCGCTTTGGAAACATCGCCCAGTAAACTTGTCACAATGGATTGTTGCGGAGCAAAATATCAAACACATTATAATAAAAACTATACAACAATACAACATGAGCATGTGGTGTGTTATAAAACACCTATAGCCTTGTCTTTATTCGGGTTATCGCGCCCCTTTATTACCCCTCGTGACCTTGTGTTACCAGAAACACATCTCTATAGCCCTCGTCCTACGGCCTCGGGGTATAGCGATGTGTTTCTGGTAACACGCGGCCCCTCGGGGTAATAGACGGATGCTATAGCCCTCATGACCAGGCAATAGGTGTTTACTACCACACTTCTTGATGCTGAGTGTAATACCTATTGAGATAGCCAAGAAAGGCGTAATAAGATATGAGAAGTAAATTATCGGCTGTACAGCCTTCACAAATCAACCAAAAAAGAGTCGCGGAGTCCAAAGTTACGATTAGTGCATTTTAATAGTTAAAGGTACTCTTGTTACAGGTAACATAAACTGCAATACTATCGAATGCACAAGCCAAGTTTGTCCCCTCCCCCCCAAATGCAGAGTCTATACTCCTGTCTTTCTTTGTCGTACCCGATGCCGAGCATGTGATGTCATCAGTTTTCTTACATTGGATCTATTTTGCACCACAGAACACAGACGGCCTAATCGCTATTAATAAGCTTACTGTTGAGTTTTTCTCAGTTTTCTCTGTCACTGTCAGTCCCTCTCCTTTTCTACATACTCTGCCTGATCGTAGTAAATAAAATAAATGACTATATAGCCTAACCTATAGCCTCTTGACTCTTTATGTATTTTACATCCCATTACAAGGACGCTTATCTCTCATATACACATCTTGTAATTAATTAGTCAACACAACTAATTATGCTAATCCGTGGACTTATCAAGGGTTGGTCAACATTGCAAAGATAGAGATGGAAATCCCGTTTTAGTAACCTTTCCTATCTTTTGCGATGTTGACTAATCCATAAAATCCCTGATAAGTCCACGGATTAGCGTATTAGTCCTGTTGACTATTAATTACAAGATGTGTGTATATGAGAGATAACCTTCCTTTTAATGGGTTGTAAAATAAATAAAGAGTCAAGAGGCTAGGTTAGGCTATAAAGTCATTTATTTTTATTTACTACGATCAGTCAGAGCATGAAGAAAAGGAGAAGAACTGATAGAGAAAACTGAGAAAAACTCAAGAATAAGCTTATTAATAGTGATTGGGCCGCCTGTGCACAGAACAGAGGCACTGCGTCCTTGACCGATATTAAGCTCGAAAGTCGTCGTTACATCAATATTTTCATGGAATTCAACGAAAAGTCGTCGTTTCATCAATATTTTCATGGAATTCAACGAAAAAATGGAGTATAACAGGGGATACACTTTACGTTTTCGTTGTGGGGGTCATTTTCGAACATTTTCGAAAAATAATCACAAGAATAATCTTCGGAAACAAGTAGCAGCTGGTCGCGTTGCAAGTCACTGTACTTGTTTCGCACACTTGGACTCCAGGGCGTTACAACTTTCCTTCGATCTTCGAGTGTCAACCGAGGCCAATTACAAGAGGGTGACAGTGTTCGCGACGTTGAGATTCTGTCGAATTGTGTCCTTTCTGACGTAAATTTCTGACCAATGCAACTTTTGAAATATCATGTAGTTTTGCGATCTTTCTGAAGACTGTAAATAGAGGTCCCTCGCGACACTTCGACACGAGTGACAACTTGTCCGCAGACTATTGATATCGTTACACAGGTTGTTAAAATTTTGACGGTGGACTCGATTGAGAAAGCTCAATTTAGTTTTTCAAAAATAACATTCTTGGCTTGTGCATGTGCTGAGTATATGATCCTGTTTTTCTTCGTTCAGCTTGGAAAGTACCACCGAAGTTATGTGGTGATATAGTCATCTTCCACTCGTGGTAACACAGTTATTTCATCAACGGAGAAAATATTCGGGAAAATAGATAAAAACTTTAAAAACCAACGAGTTGTTTAGCTACAATAAATCACAGATTCCAGCTAGTCTTAATAAAAAATTATAAAATTCCGATTACATGCATTTCAATTATTGTTAGGTAAATAAAATATGGTTCCCATTACATGCACTTCAAAAATAGACGACAGTATGTAGCGTTAGGATCTTTTTTGTCTGTGCAAATGATTTTCATTTCTTTATTCTCGTTCTCATGTCTTCAAAACAGTTTAGCAGTTTATTTCTGTCATAACAAGTTAAGTGTCAGTTGGATAGCTCTGTTACATCACAGCACCAGTGAATGAGTGAATGTGTTTTAATGTCATCAAAACTGAACTGACTGATAGCTGCCTATCAATTTATCACTAAGCCAGTCATTTCCGAGACAAATCCGTTTTGATTTCACTGGATAGGCCTAATTTGCCAAGCGGTTGTAAAATTTAAATTGAGAGTTACAAACAAAAACAGAGGAAAGAATATTGTAATTGTCATGAAATAGCCATAAAACCTGCTCTTGTAGATGATACATACATAATACAGTAACTGTGACACGAAGTATCGAAAAAAATAATGAAATCTCTGCGAGCATTTTATATTCGGCGGCAATCTCTTTTCTGACATGGTACGATGACCTCGGAGACCTTTGGATATGTAGTGCATTGCCTGTCAACATCGTTGGAAACACTGACTGCGAACGTAAAGGGTTTATATAATAACAAAGCACCCGTATGACATCCCAAAATTGTTCCAAAGTCTGTTTGTCAGCAGCCAACGAAAGATTTCCCGTCTCGAAGATTACATTTTCGAAATGAAATCGAGTAAAAGTTATGGGTATCTTTGCAAATGTCGCTTTGTTGCCAGTTCGTAGCTTGCAACAAAGATCTCCTTGAAGTAACCACGGATATTGCACTTCTCGCCCCAATCGCATTATATAAATTCGGCATTTTACGTAGGTCTTTACAAAGTTAAGCGCCAGGTAATGGGAACCACATATAAAACTTTACTTAACTTAATACTTAATATGTAATACTTACTATAAATTGATTAATATAACTAATTTCGTTGAGTTCATTACATCACTGTACGATTATTCAAATTGTAGTAAAAGACAACTCCTACAATTTGTCAGCTTTAGATCGTCACGCTGAAAACTATCAACATCTTGATTAATTAACACTGCTCTGTGCAGTAAAATTAACTCCTGATTCTCTTCTAAAGTATAAAACGGTAGGATAACAATTCATTACAATCGAAATATTACATAGCTTAGAAAAATTGTCGTCAAAATTATTGTGGTGATTCATATTTTTAATAACTACCTCATTTAAATTTGATTCGCAATCAATTTTGGAAATCTAAAAAATATCAAGATCTGAACACTACAAATTTATTGTAGAAAGTACAAAATTATTTCTCATAAAATTATCTACATGTCCATCAGTGTCATGCCAAATAATTGGTTGCAAGAATAGCATCCTCACCCTTCTTACCGTTAACAAATGGATAGGGATTGCAACTGTGACAATAGTGTGAATTGATGTTATCGCAGCCACTGATTTCAGCATGGTTCCTGAAGCCTGATATATATAAAGTAATATAAGACATATTTATTTTCTCAAAAAAGAAAAGTACAGATTTACAATTAATCAATATTAATTTTTATTTTAGAATAGATTGGTGATTGTCATCAATTGATAATAGTGGGCGGTATTCGAATTGGTGCCTACAGAAATGACACTTCAAAGTTGACAGAATTCGAATTGGAACCCAAATGACGCTTAAAAACTAATGTTTCCTTGAAGCTTTGATGTTGTAACGATGACCAAAAGTAAACACATACATGTAATGAAATAATTGGTTTTGCAGTTGAATTTCAGTTTTGAACTTAATCCTCGTTCAGTCAATCGTTGGTTTCTATTTCATACTAGTAAGTTGCGCATCATAGTCGTTTAACTTCCACCGATGAACATTTTATCGATAATGTAGTTATGTGTCTGTGATCATATCATTCACATAACCAAAGCTAGATTGATGAAAGCCTCTGTGAGCTCTAGGAATCATAAATTTGCTGAGTGTACTTTACGCGTTTGCCACCTCGCTACACAACAGTAGCAACCACGAAGAAATGCTCTTGAATCGACCTTATCTGTACGGGTTTCTAGACCAGCTTCTGGGGCTCGTGTCGAAGTCGCCTTACAATTGAAAGTATCTGTGTGCGTGATGCTTTCTACATTCCGACATCGGCTTTTTCGTTGTACTAATTAAAAGTACTGGGTGACCTCGGAGGCTTGGTGTTACCCATGACCACATCATCGATTCAGTGAAGCGAAGGAGGTAAATCAAATGTCCTGAATGTCATTGACTATTTAAACGACTGAGCCATGCAGATTAGTATCGTTTTCGTTGATTCTAAAAAAAGGTTGTGATGTAATAAGCACTAATAGGGCTGTTTTATTATTACTAAATGTTCCTGTTCAGACGTTCTGGCTAATTACAGAGAATTGCATTGGCCAGCTGCATTAACAAATAGACTAATCGCTAAATACGCTGAATACCAGTGAATTGTTTTGCATTCAAAGTGTTTGACTTACCCAGTTCGTTATTCATTGTATCATTCATCTGCTGTTGCATCATTTGCAAGGAAGATCAGAACTCGCAATCACGGCCCAAGTTCCATCTACTGTATTGATAAACGTCGGGTTCAACTGTTGATGGAATCACCATCCATTACCATAGTAATCAACGTGACTAACGAAACGCGTTAATTTAGTATCTCGAGGGATTAATCGAAGTAAAACAACGGACTCCCTTCAACCAAACCACAGCATTCTTGACAAACGTCATAATCTCCATTGGAAGTAAAGAGTAAGAGTTTCGATAGAGACATCGGCAAACGTCTCTGGATCGAACTCTTTAAATATCAAACTAAAAAGGATAAAACACCGACTGCTTATAAAAGAATAAAATGTATGGATGGATGTCTTCTGACAAAAGTTTAGTAGGTTAAAACTCAAAAGGTCTGAAAGGTGTACCGTGAATTCTGCAAAAATACCACCTGATTTGCAAAGCCAAAGTGACCTGAAAAGATCTCACCGAAAAGAATACACAGGACAAGAGGTTTACAGGTACAAAACAGTCATCAGTGTGACCGCCAATTGTCCTATATCACACATCTGAACTGGAATTAAGTACAAGTTTCAGTAACCTTTTTTACTCAGAAGATGACGGATACCAGCTTAAGCCTACATGCTCCTAGCCAGGAAAAAGACTTTAGCGATACCGAAGCCTTTCTATCCCGTGTCAGAAAAGGAATTCATGAAATATCCAGGATGCACTAAATAAAACAACAGGTTGGATCCGTTTCCAGCATGTTTTGAAGCAATGTTTAAATACAGTACTTGTGGTTATCACTTGACCTGTCACCGCAATCTGATTGTGTACCACATTTATTGACGTCTGCTATCGTCAACTGAACATCAAAACCAAAGAATGATCCAGGTATTCTCAAACACGTTCGTCCGATCTCTAACCAAACAATAATGTTTAAGCTGATTGCAAATGTTGTTGCTGCTCAGCTCGTAGACTTATCGAACAAAAACAATTGACAAGCGCCTTTTCAATCTGTATTCAATCGAACACCATAGGGAATAGCGTTTCTCCTCGTTCATAGTGATATTATGACCGCACTCGACTCCGGCGACATTGTTCTTCTTATTCTACTAGATCTGTCGACAGCTTTGATACCATCGATAATGTATACTTCTACGGTATTTATCGAATCTTGGTATCAAACGCACTTCCTATATTGCGTCAAATCTCACAGACAATCCTAGTCATATACGATAAATGAAAAATATCATTGTCACAGTTTATATGATTAGGAGTACATCAGAACCTTATCCCCCTTCGACTTTTGTTTATCGTCTACATTTTATCACCTTTCTATAAGCTATAGCTTATCCACCGTCATAAACTTCAATGTCATCAATGCGCCCATGACAACTGTACTTGTTTTTTCGAAATCAAATCACATTTCTTTGTCTTCTTTTGAAAATGGTGTCAACATTCTGAATTGGATGATGCAAAATAAAGTAAAACGGAACAAGTTCACCTTAGCCACTCGATCACATCAAAAGCTGTTTGAGTGTTATAGTACCTGCTTCATCTGTAATGAATACGAGTTTTATTTGGACAATCATCCAATCACCCATTTGAACAGCGTGTCATCAGGACCACTAGCTGTGACATTGACTTCCTTCTCCGCAAGGCCGTAAGTAATTGTCTTAGGATTCCCGTGCCACTCTTGTTCATGTTGTAATGTCTTCAAAGTTGGGCTGTTGCAGTGCTTTACTGTAAGGCTTGCTTGGTGCTCAGTAAAAGCGTTTACTACATTTTAGAAACACAGCAGCAAGAATTGTCACTCAAATTAAGAATTCCATAGAACATCTCTTCTAAAGCAACTCACTCGCTTCCTGTACTTCATCGTATTTATTTTTCATCGCGTAATCTTCGTTCTAAGCATACATGCCTTTTGCACACACCCGGATGGAATGTGACTTCGTACTACCGCAAAACATTCTCTTCGGCAGTTTCTGTCTTTCGGAACTCTCTACCCTCGGAAAATACCTCTCTAAATATCAAGACTTTCCAAAGACGTTACAATCGTACAATTTTCAGATAGCATTTCATTCTCCTAATCTCTAAAAGCGCCAGTGAGCATCGTTTAACTTTGGATGTAGGCATTCTATAAATTTACCAGATGGATAGATAGATAGATAGATAAAGGTCGATAGATAGACAGACTTGCTAGACAATTGTAGAACGAACAGGGAATAAAAGCACTTGTGAAAATCGAAGAGGAAACCAAAAGTTAAGTCACAGGCCTAAGTAAACGAAATGGCCATTTGCTAAAATTTCTTCTTTCTGAACTTGTCTCTAATTACATCTTGTCAGGCCATGACGTCAGCCAAGTAGAAAGCTACAATGACCACCAGACACTGAATACAGCTACAGGGAATTCATCAGACTAAGAAAAGCTTCACAAACAAAACCAATAAAAAGGACAAAAGTCATCAGTCGTACAATAACACATAAAACCAGACACACAGAATGAAAACATTCTGTAAATAAAATTCATTGAAGATCCCTCTAGACTCACAGTGAATTCAAGGCCTAAAGCACAAGGCAACGGCTTCCGATCTATCCCAACAGCATAGTCCCAAATCGCATCAACATGTCAGCATCAACAAATTCATTGGTAGAATGCGAGGTTCATTCAAGCAATCAAACACTTATCTATTCAAAACAATAAAAAACAAAGTAGAAATCACAAATAAACAACAATCTTCAGCTCGAAAACTTTGCGGAGAAAACTGAATCGACCCATACAACAAAGCCGAATATATCATGAACAAAAGACGTTGCAATAAAACACCGTCAGATAGCAAGGGAAGTTTTGGACAAACATTGTGCAATAGTATCATTGAATAGTTTCAATGAATGGACAGGCATCTACAAAAATAACCACAAATGACACGGGTATTTCAGCCTGGAAAACACACGAGATTGTTACAGAAATGTATCACAATCAGAAAAACACAAACAAACACAAAACAAACAAAAAACCCCAAAACCAGCTAAAACGTTGAAATATCTGGGTATTATCAACAATAAAATACACGGACACAAATGATACCTAATTAATATTCCCAAACGTCAATTAATCTTATCGGACATCCGATAATAAGGGTTATTCAAGTCAAAAAACTATTAAATAAAATAGAGAAACACAGCAACAACAACAACAAAAACACTAAAAACAACAACAACAAAAACATCAATAACAACAGCTAACCAAATCAAACAAAACAAAATCGATCGTTCAAATCACCCCAACTTAAAACTCAACTGATTTTGTCTGTAATCTAAGTACAGGGCAAATACATAAAAACCATTCACATTAACACAAGGTGTCGTAATAATGTACACTGAGACACAAGCAGCCAAAGGAAAGAAACCTAGGAGTCTAAGAAAGAATTTTTAAAGGTTACTCAATATCGCAAAATCCTCATTCCTTGCAAATTTCATAAATACAGTAATGTAAATTTCGCTTTGAAAATTCCTGTACTGATACTCTGAATGCACCAACATACCAATTATTATTGATATTGCATGTGATTTTGTTTCACAAGATTTAGAGGGGAAACCCAAATTATTTTCACGGTGTCGTGGTTGATGCAAATAAAATCTTGACCATTTAACTTTCAGGCCTATGTATGAATTTATCTTCGAAAACGAGAATCAAAACATTAAGGAATAATGAAGCCAAACTCAAAATTAAATTGAACTTACTTGGAAAAGAACATTGAATTTTCAAAAATACGATTTGATATTGAAAAAAATGAAGGCTAGAAGAATAGTCAATTTTTGGATATTAAAGAACTTTTCAATATGATTTTGTGAGCCTCCTCGGTTGCCTTACCTGGAGAGATTCAATTGTTATTAATGTGCTTGAAACTATCCATAAAAAGAGTGACATCAAATAGCATTGATATTTAACTTCAATTAAGAACAATGCTACTCCCAATGCCTTGTTTTAAACAAACAAACAAACCCCCCAAAAACAAAACAAAACATAAAAAAATTAATACAACACCGAACAGTGACATAAAACACAAAAACCAGAAGACTCAAAAATTATTAAATGATTAACTAGAATCTTACGAAACAGGAAAATCGAAAACCGCGGGAAAATATACTACTACTCGAGTCCTTTTAGAAGAACGATATTAACTAAACATGCATGTATACATTCAAATAACTGGGATAATACACTAACTCAATCGATGGATTAAAAGGCTACATATTCAGAGCCTTGAAAAGCTCGTCAAATAGATAATAAATTAGGCGAATTTTTCACCTCGTTTAAAGAACGACCTATCTAGTATTTCCAATAGAACTATCAAACAATGAACACAGAATGAACGCTACCCACGAGAAACCTGACCAAACACTAAAACAATTTCTATATGTTAACTGGCTCAGTCCTACACACTGTCTTTGCCTGCTGGTCTAGAGGGACCAGATCTTCAATTGCCTTGTTGTTTGCGATGGTCATCAAGCCTTTTTTCCCATTCATCTCTCATTTCATTTATGACATACTCTTTAACATTTCTAGATTCTAGATCAGCGATCATGCGACTAATCTCCCCGTTTGCTTGTGCTTCACTGGGTTGCGTTTTCCTTAGATGACACTCAGCTCGAAGAAAGGCCAGACGACGATAGAAAATGTTATCATCGTGCGTCCCTTGCTGGCGTAGATGACCAATTGCTTGTCTTGTTGATTGAAGAACTCTATCAGCGAGCGATGCGGGATCTTTCTCCTCGACGACAGTCAAGCCATGATCTTCTATTGAAAACGTTTTCCTTGATGAATAAGCGAAATTTTGACAGCAGAGTGCCGTGATCTCCAAAGCCAATTCACGACAGCCTACGGCCTTTGCTAGTTCATCTATGATAAACCGTTTGGTAGCCTCAAACCTTCTCGAACTTGAACCACCCAATGCTATGAACTCACCAACTTCGTCTGTGAAAAAGCCATCGAGTATGCCACTGTTTCCCTCAAATGGCTGGATTGTAATTTTCACTGGTTCTGTGACAACATTGTAATTACCAAACGTGTAGACGCCCTGGATGTTATAATCTCCGACTTCTTTGAAGTAGAATCCGTTTTTCCCGTAGACTAAAGGCACCATCTCACTTATTCTGTCTGTCCTATCTTTAGAGTAAGTTGGGTAGAGTTCTTTTATACGACCAGTAATCGATCCACTTGCAAAGGAATCAACTTTCTTTACAGTACCACTTGGATCCTTGATGTATATTGTAACCAAACCCACAGAGGGGTCTAACTTACTTTCAACTTTGAGTGGCTTAGTGTCATTATTCTGCAGCTTTAGTTCCAGTCTGACCACTTCCATCTGCATGTACGACGCCTTGTTTGGTTTTATGTTGAACTTCAACTTCTGGGAGCTTTGATCTGTACTTTTCTCTGGCATGTTCAGTTGTGGTGAATGCGGCAGGAATGGCGAAACTCCAGGCTGCACCCATTCTACTGGGCCATGACGAAGAAATCGAATCTCTTCATCATCGAAGGAAAACTCGAAATTCTTGAAGTAGCTATCTTTTCCATTTCTGTTGTTATAGAAATGCTCGTAATTCATGAAAGAGAGGGAATCTGGTCTGCCTTTTAGCCAGGAATGCCACAAATTAAATGAATGGCCAATCTCATGCACAATGGTATGGAGAAGTCTTCTCTGAGCAGTAGCTTTTTTTTTACTATTGTGCGAGTCCAAGCCTCTAAACCACCAGTGACCTGTGAAAACAGCACACCCTTTGCGGTTTTTGCTGTCGAACATCAACCCTAATAAGTCAGGGTCATCGTAAAGAGGCGCTAGCAGAATCCATACGTTCCATCTTGAGGGGTCCTTGTCATAATGTGTGGTCATAACTTCATAAAGCTCTGGGTCGGTCCATGGTGTAGACGGGTTAGGGTCATAAACCTATAAAGGAGAGGGACGGCAAAACCTCTTGTTTGTGCACAAGCAAAGGCAAAACAGATTTGTGTATAGCACATGCAATGAGCAAAACAATTAACATTATGATTGTAACGAATTACTTATGAAAGCAAATGCTATTCTCGATGAGAGGAATGATATGCGAAGGAGTATTTCCTGTCACCTCTTTCGCAATACTGTAGTAAGTCAGTCAAGCTTTCCGTTGCACTAAAACAACAACACTTAAATAAGCAAAACGTTTTCATGGAAATATCGTTCTTTCTGTCATAACTTAAAATACTCGCACATTAATGTTAATATTTCTTAGTCGATGCACATGAATTAAGCGAGAAAAAGTTGTTAAAATTATGAGCTTTTTGGACACTTTTCTAAAAAGCTCCTCATTTGTTTTTTAAGCATACTGAAGCATATGAGCTTCATTAACATTAACAAATTTTTGGTTGTCAGAAAACCTTAAAGTAACTATATGGCAAATAAGGCAAAACATGTAAATTGCTAACCGTTCTTTTGATCACTGTAAATGTTGACATGGAAACATCTTATGACTTGTGATGAAAAGTTGCAAAGCACTCCTTTGTTTCATTCTGCGTTATTCAATGAAGAGGAGCGAAATCCCCGAAACTGTCAATTTAAAGGTAATTCGTTTTTATTCTTTATGATTTTTTATTATTATATTACATTTGAACTAACCTTATTTGACTTGGCCCGATTTTCCTTGATTTCGATTCCGGCATCTTTCAGGACACTAAACACGGTGAGCTCACGACCACCTTCCCCAGCCCTTTCAGGATGACTTGATGTATTATATGTTGGTAACAGTAAGTCGTCACTTCCACTGTAATCTATGTCAACTGTTACATGTCTGAAATACTGGAAAAATGTCGGTACACAGGAAATAGTTATTACATGTTCAACTAAAATCAAACAATACTGCATGTATACCCATGTTAATAAACGTGAGGAAAGCTTAGAAGCCAAACATTCAGACATTTGAGTGTTTCCAATATTTAATTACCATACAGAAAATTAAGATTTACCTTGCTATATCTGATACACGTATGAGTGACACCAAGTCGGCATAATGTGATTTGTGCCAGCCAAACACCATTAAGATGATATATCTTAATTGAGAATTCAGTTGGTTTCTCCCTTTCAGATGAAGTTCCATATGAAATGGTGTTACCATTCCCGGTGAAGGTGCCATCTTGCTCTTCCCTTAAAAGGAAACAGAGGGCTTGTAAAATTCCGTGTTATTGCGATTGTTTTGGAATCATAAACTTTTAATGTACTACATTTGTAAGCACATCACCGTGAGTAGAAAGCGGACTCCGAGATGAAAATACGATATCGGTTCTTAGAAGGTATGGACCATAAATATATCTTTCTCAATAAATTGACCAGGTGCTACGCGTACATGGCAAAAACGTAAAGAATGGGGCAACTATATATTGGATATACTGTAAATATACTGATAAGTAAAATATGCTCTTTATGGACCATACGGGATTACCGGGTAAGTAACTCATACGGACGTACAATCCTTCCCGATTTGGTGTGTGTTATGTAGGTCATTTTCCCCATACTCATCATGACCTGAGTTTCATTAGTTTAGAACGTTCTCAAGGCCACTACCCTTATTGACCTCACAACCTTGAATTCAATTAGCCATGTTTGGAATGTTCTAGAAATTTAGTTAGCTGTGTAAGAGAGATAATTTTAGAACAGTAATTAGCATGTCAATGATTTATCCTCCAGAATTGGAGATTAAAGAAACTACAGAAACGGCCTCTTCTGCTTCATATCTGGACATTTTACTTGAATTTGACTCTAATGGTCACCTTTCTACTAGGCTATATGACAAGAGAGATGATTTCAACTTTAGTATAATCAATTTTCCACACCTCATCAGTAATATTCCACTCTCACCTGCTTATGGGGTATACATTTCCCAGCTTATTCGATATGCAAGAGCATGCAGTTCATATGGTGATTTTGTAGAGAGACATGGCCATCTCTCTTACAAACTGTTAAATCAAGGTTACACCAGAGCAAGACTTGTCTCTACATTCAAACGGTTTTTCGGCAGGTATCTCTCTTCGACAAATGATCACTGATGGCATCGGTGAGATGGGGCCTTAGTTAGTGACCACCACCTATCTGACTTACAGCTTGATATATGGCGGGTGCCACATGTGGGCAGGATGCGCTTACTATTTTCGAAACACCCGACATCACTTCTTGGTCTTTTGGCAAGAAGTCCATATATCTTTCTTTCATGAATTTGACTTTGTTTTTGTACCGTATATTTACAGTCTGTTCTGTGCTGTTTTGTGTCTATGTTTACAACTATTGTCTTACAAATTTTGACCTAGTGTTATTGGATTATGGATTGGTATGATTGCGATTATTCTAGATTATTCTTATATGCTCTTATGTAAGCACATGGGTATAAATAGGGACGTGCATAGCTTGCAGGCAGACATTTTGGGATCGTGTCTCTTACGTGTTACTTCGAGTCTTTGGAAACTCTAGCAGTAGTAATTTCAAGACTTGTCAAGACCTTCACTGCCAATGCTGGTTTTATACTGTGGACTTTGTGCAATTTCAAGCCTGCAAGCCTAAGGACTGTTCATTCATCGGACTGACTGTTACAACTCTGAGACTGGAGCTTTGCCGTCCCAACTGAGATAAGTAGTCTGTACAATTTTACAGTTTATATTCTATCCCTGACTTAGCAATTAGTTTAATTTCCAATAATAAATTTCGTTTTACACGCAAACTGCTGAGTTCACCCTTTTGTTCGTTCTCTGCACGTAACAAAATTGGGGGCTTGTTAGAGATACAAACATTTTGAGCCGTTTGACAACATTTTGCCAGCCTTTTCAAAACTACTGTATACTGTGAACTCAGCGAAATTCAATCATGGCGGAATTCAAGCCAGATGAATTTATTGATGACCTTGATCAGGACACATATGATTCCCTTCGAAACACAACCTTATTGCACTGGCTAATTGCCTTAAAGTACTATGCGCAAGCGAGAAATACAGTTTAAGATTGCAGAACATTTAGTTTATTCAGGCCATTTTGAGAAGTCTGCCTTAACAGATTATGAGCCTGAAAAGTTACAAATGGAAGAAAGACAGAGAGAGAAAGATAGGCAGGAAAGATTAGAAATGAAAAAAAAAGGAAAGGGAATTAGAAGAACATCAATTACAGTTAGAAATGAAAAGTGTTAGAAATGAAACGTTTAGAGCTTGGACAGTCATTACAATTCTTCCCTTCAGACAATTTTGACATCACTAAGCATTTCAGGTTAGTCCCCCTTTCCAAGAAAAGGATGTTGACAAATATTTTCTTCATTTTGAGAAAGTTGCTCAGAGTCTGAATTGGCCTAGGGAGTCCTGGTCTATACTTCTGCAGAGTGCTTTGGTGGGTAAAGCCAGAGAAATTTACTTTTGAGGTTGCTGCACGTTTGGCCGATGATTATTCATTGACCCACAAATCTTCCTTTCTCAGCAAACCGTCCTCGTCCTTTTCATATCGTAACAATGCAGGTAAATTTAACTCCTCCTTTTCATCCAGAATTTTTCAAAGGAGAGTAGAAAATCAGTGACAACAGTTCAAGTAAAAGTTCAAGTAACTCTTCCACATCATCAGATCCCAAGTCTCAATTTCCTTCTGACAAACAGTTCGGTACTCTTTCTTGTAATCATTGTAAGAAAGATGGCCATTTAGTGTCAGATTGTTTCAAATTGAAAAGAAAACGTGAAGGTCAAAGTGGTGAAAGTGGATCTAAGCCAACCGGCTTTATTTCTTCATCAACTCAATTTGAGTCTAATAATGTGTGCAACACATTTTCTGAGGTTAAACCCCTCTTATCCCCATTATGAGGTCAAGGTCAATTCTCAGGATAGCATTATGGGGTATTTTTGAACCATTTATTCATGATGGTTTTTATATAACTTTCTAGTGATTTTTCTTCCGCTACCCCTGTCAAAATTTTAAGAGATACCGGGGCTTCCCAGTCTCTTTTGTTGGCAGATACCCTGCCGTTTTCTGAAAAGTCATTTTCAGGTTCTAAAGTTCTTAGGGGGTACATTAGGGGGTACATTGTAATGACTACATTCCTGTTCCTCTCCATAATGTCTATTTGTCTTCGGACTTTGTTTCTGGACCTTTGACTTTATGTATAAGGCCTTTTTTGCCTTTTGAAGGGATTCACCTTCTTCTTGGAAATGACCTTGCTGGGGACAAGGTCATTACAAATCCACTTGTGACTGATAATCCTAGTTTAGATCAGAATCCAGAGCCAATAGAAGAGGAGATTCCCGCTCTTTTCCCTTCATGTGCTATTACTCGAGCCATGTCAGAAAACTTCTGAGAATCAAAATATTCTCAAAAATAGTGTCACAGATGTTGACTTAAATGACACCTTTCTCAGTCAGGTGTTTGACACGGATCATTCCCTTATCCCTCGTAGATTTGAAACTTCCAGTAAAACTTCTGCTGACCAAGGTCAGACATTTTCTAGATCAAATCTCATTGCAAAACAACACAAAGACCCAGATATTTTGTGTTTGTTTGACAGGGTAGATGAAGAAGGTGAAACTTTAGATAGCTCTGTTTCCTATTATACAAAATTTGGTATTCTCATGTGTAAATGGAGACCTAAAGATGTCTTGGTTCATGACGATTGGGCTATAAAACATCAAATTGTAGTCCCAAAGCCCTATCGTGCTGAAATATTGCGCCTGGCCCATGAAACCCCTGGGCTGGTCATTTAGGAGTCAGGAAAACTTATCACAAAATTCTCAGTCACTTTTATTGGCCTAATCTCAGGCAGGATGTAGCACATTTCTGTAAAACTTGTCACACATGTCAAATGGTAGGAAAGCCAAATCAGACCATTCCAAAGGCCCCTTTACAGCCGATTCCTGCGATCCAAGAACCCTTTAGTAGGATACTCGTAGACTGTGTCTGGCCCCTACCAAAAACAAGATCAGGAAACGAGTACATGTTGACAATGATGTGTACATCTAGCTGGGTTCTAGAAGCCATACCACTGAGAAATATAAAGACAAAGACTATAGTGAAAGCTTTTTCACGTTATTCGGCCTCCCTAAATGTGTCCAGTCCGATCAAGGCTCCAACTTTATGTCTGGAATTTTTCAACAAGTAATGGATCAGTATAAAACAGTATAGGTCATCCGCCGATCATCCAGAAAGTCAGGGTGCTCTTGAGCGATTTCATCAAACTTTGAAAAACATGATTAGGACCTACTGTTTTGACACAGAGAAGCAGTGGGATGAAGGAATTCATTTTCTGCTCTTTGCTGTTAGAGAGTCAATCCAAGAGTCTCTTGGTTTTAGCCCATTTGAGCTTGTATTTGGACATACAGTCCTTGGCCCACTTAAGCTCTTTAAAGAGAAATTCCTATCAGACGATAATGATTGTCTGAATATTTTACAATATGTGTCAGATTTTCGTACAAAACTCTCTAAGGCATGTGAATTAGCCAGAGAAAACCTTGAGTCATCTCAGCAGTCAATAAAAATCAAATACGATAAAAACACCTCAAAACGGAAGTTTGAACCAGGTCAAAAAGTTCTTGTTCTACTTCCAGTTCCTGGCAAAAACCACTCCATGCTTGTTCCTTTGGGCCATATCTGATTGATAAGAAATTGAGCGATTTAAATTACATTATAAAAACACCTAACAGGTGAAAACAAAAACAGCTTTGTCACATAAATATACTTAAGCCATATTTGGATAGGGATAATCCTACTATAACACAGCCTGTCAGTGCAGTCAGCTCTAGCCATTATGAAGATAGTGATACTGAAACTGACTTGAGTGAAAATACTCTAAATTCAAAGCTGGGCTCGGTCAAGCTTCAGAACTCAGAAATCCTTGAGAATCTGGAGTCTACAAAGTTGGCACACCTCCAGCCAGAACAACAACAACAGGTGAAAGAACTGCTCCATGAATATAAACAGCTATTTCAAGATGTTCCAACATAGACAAACGTCATCTATCACGACATTGATGTTGGGGACAGCAAGCTGAAAACAACATCCATACAGACTGAATCCAACAAAAGCGAAATATCTCCAGGAAGAAGTCCAATATCTGCTGGACAATGACTTTATTGAGCCCAGTAAAAGTAACCGGAGTTCGCCGTGCATACTTGTGCCAAAATCAGATCACAGTTATCGTATGTGCACGGACTACAGGAAAGTGAACACTTTAACAAAGACAGACACTTTCCCAATCCCGAGGATTGATGTTTGCATGGGCAAGGTGGGAAAAGCCAAGTATGTGACGAAATTTGACCTACTGAAGGGATTTTGGCAAGTCCCTCTGACGGATCGTGCTCGTGAAATATCCACCTTTGTTACACCAGACGGATTGTTCCAGTACAAGGTGATGCCATTCGGAATGAAGAACTCTCCGGCAACGTTCCAACGGATGATCAACGACGTCATATCCGGGCTAGACGGATGTGCAGCTTACGTCGACGACGTCGTCCTGTATAGTGACACCTGGGAGAAACACATCAAGTTCATGCGGAAGTTTTTCGAGAGACTGAGCAAAGCAATGTTGACTGTAAACCTTGCCAAATCTGAGTTTGGTTGGGCGAGGGTGACTTACCTTGAACATACTGTAGGACAGGTGAGGTGAAACCTGTTGATGCCAAAATCAACGCCATTTCAAATTTTCCTACACCACATTGAAAGAGACAACTGGTGTGCTTTCTCAGTATGGCTGGTTACTACAGAAAATTCCATCCAAATTTCTCTACAATTACTGAGCCTTTGACTAACTTACTTATAGAGAAAGTAAAGTTTGTTCGGTCAGAACCATGCTAACAGGCATTTGATACACTTAAAGCAATACTGCAAAGTGCTCCAGTGTTGTCTGCACCAGATTTCACTTTGCATTTCAAATTAGCTGTAGATGCTAGTGATACGGCTGTTGGTGCTGTTTTATTGCAAGAGGATAGTCATGGGATAGATCATCCTGTTTGCTATTTTTCATGCAAATTTAACAAATCCGAGAGAACTACTCTACAATTGAAAAAGAGTGTTTATCTTTGATATTAGCTTTATAGCATTTTGAAGTTAATGTTACTTCTTCAACGCAGGCAATAGTGGTTTATATTGATGACAAGCCTCTTGTTTTTCTGCAAAAATTAAAAGGCAAAAATCAGAGATTGTTACGATGGAGTTTAATGTTACAGGAGTTTAAACTCGATATTAGACATATCAAGGGCAGAGACAATTTAATTGCAGACTGTCTCTCTCGTATTTAGAGTTTACTGTTGTTCACACTTTTATGATTAATTTTGTAAAAGAAAGATTTTTCTTTGAAAAAAAATATTTTTTGAAGAGGGTGTGTGTTATGTATGTCATTTTCCCCCACACTCATCATGACCTGAGTTTCATTAGTCTAGAACATTCTCAAGGTCACTGCCCTTAATGACCTCACAACCTTGAATTCAATTAGTCATGTTTGGAATGTTCTGGAAATTTAGTTAGCTGTGTAGCATGTCAATAAAAGTTCTAGATTGTTCTTATATGCTCTTATGTAAGCACATGGGTATAAATAGGGACGTGCACAGCTTGCAGGCAGACATTTTGGGATCGTGTCTCTTATGTGTTACTTCAAGTCTTTGGAAACTCCAGCAGTATTAATTTCAAGACTTTTCAAGACCTTCACTGCCAATGCTGGATTTATACTGTGGACTTTGTGCAACTTCAAGCCTGCAAGCCAAAGGACTGTTCATTCATCGGACTGACTGTTACAACTCTGAGACTGGAGCTTTGCCGTCTGTACACTTTTACAGTTTGTATTCTATCCCTGACTTAGCAATTAGTTTTATTTCTGTAATAAATTTCGTTTTACACGGAAACTGCAGAGTTCAATTAACCTTTTGTTTGTTCTCTGCACGTAACAGTGTGAGCCACGTAGGTTTTGGTTCGACGTGTCAGGACTCCGCATTGTTTGCATCCCTGGTAGGTACAAACTGCTGTGTTCTAAAAAGACCCTCCTTTAATGGAAATATTCATCAATGAACTAACATGATACGAAAGTGGGATTTCTTAATAATTTCTTTATAATAGTGGGAGATTATACTAACACACACAAACACACAACACATTTTATCTTAAGACAATTACAGCAAGCGCCCATGCTTCGAGATGGTTCCTTAAGTTGAAAAGGAGGGAATACGTATTCTAAAAGAATTTTAATACAAGACGCGCCTTGGAACTTAGCTATGCAGAATCCCCCAGACACACAAGATCAATTGAAATTAAAGCTGCAAGAAGCCTCTGCGGGATCAAAGCTCTTGCAATGATTTCGAGCATATTGTTTTGATTTGTGCCCAGTGCATAATGGATTGCCTTGTTTTTATGGGGGGACATCTAGTCATTGTTGCAAGGGAAGAAAAAGTGTTATTTAGGTTGTTTGTCAATTGGGATATTCTCACCCATGTTCAGTCTGGTCAGATAAGCAGTTTGGGTTTTCGTTGCCAGGACGTTACCGCTATTGCAAGGGCGAATTTGTCAGTGTTTTTGTATTGTTATTAGTCTTGTGGCTGAATTTGCTGAAAACCCCACTATTTGCTTGTTGATATGGGCGTGGTCGTTTTTGCTACGAAGGATTGGTTATATTAAGTGGTGCAGCAGTAAACATGTCCAACTTTGCAAAAAATATTTTGGTGTTGCCATTGGCGTAGACATTTTGCATGGGTATCTTTTTCAATTTTTGTGGAGCCACTGCCACTCGTATACTGCCCATTTTCAACGTTTGTTAAATTTATTGCAATTTCCAGTTGCTATTGATGTAGGATTTTTGATAGGGTCACAGTGGTCATCATTTTAATTTGTTATCGAATGGAGCAGCCCTAATCTTGTTCAGTTTGGCACGAATAACACGGTGTTCTTATGGGCGTGGTCACGGTTGTTTGGAGAATTTCGTCACTGGTAGTGATCTGTGCAGTGAATAATTTAATAGTCGTGATAATGCGTTTACAGGCGATATTTGATTGAGCTTAAATGGTTCGTTTCGGAGACGTTTTGTGAATATTGTTTTCTTTGTTATCACATGTCTTTATGCAAATTATGATATTATAGCCAACCAATTGCAAGGTTGCAACGGCTGCCGCGAACTTGCTATAATTAACTAAAAACACACGCAAGCAAGGGCAAGATCACGATTTGTTGCCATGCCCAAGAGATGGTGCTCATGACAGTAGTATTGATAATACCCTTGCCTTTGGCTCGGACAGCATCAATATTACCATCATGAGCACCATCCTTTTGGTGGGGCAACAAATCGTGATCTTGCTCGTGCTAGCGTGTGTTATTGATTTTATTACACAGAACAAACACTTTGTTTTCGACACTTTGCTGACAATGCAGTCAAGTGTCGATCGAGACTCGCCACAGTCGAAACGTTCTATTTGTTGCTCGATCGCAACGTCTGAAAAACGAAGACAGTGTTGTTAACGCTTGTCTCGTTAATTGTACTAAAAGTCGTCATGTACTTCAGGTCAAGCTAATTTCTTTTACCTTTTCAAAAGCCATTGCTTTACAGAAAATACCAAGCAAATGTAAGCGATGATGTGGTACACGCAGAAAAGACACGTGATATTCCAGAACGTGGTAGAGGGCTATTTTAGTGCACGCGACAGGGCTATATCACCCAAACCATGTTCTATCACATTTTGCATTTGTTCTTTATCACGTGAATGAGGCTCAACCAATCACTGTACCTGGATAACATGTGAAGTGCCACAATGCGCACTATTGAACGCGTGAAAATTTTAAGCCGAGATACTCTTTTGATTCTGCAAAGAATAACTTAAGAATATTATTTCATGGTCAATGTAGGTTTTTCGAAAATAACAGTATTGCCACTTAACCTCGTGACATGTTGTATCCGCCTTTTGCAAACATTTACGCACTCACAGTAACGATGGTATAAGTTAAAATTTCAGCTCAAATCGTAGGTTGGCTCTTCCAAAAAAATGAATGTTATAGATAAAAATGGATGTTTTTATCAAAAAATCAAATACGGCGGCCGACATCAAGGCTGCTCACAATTTCATCAGCAAATTTTAGTGGTCAGTATGTAGGTATTACACAGAAAATGCTGGCAGTTGATTTTCCCTGCGGTTTTGGGAGAAGAAGCCCTTTGGTGACCAGTTTGAATTTTAAGGTCACGTGCTCGAGAACTCAAACGATCCTGAGAGTCCTTGCAAATTTGAGAAACTTACGTGATTTTGAGTGCAAGAAAGACAAAGAAATGGTAGAAGAAAAATAAGCAGTATTAGATGAAGAACTCGAGCAAGAATAATAGAGGTCCAAGCCCGTAGTCTTGGACTGTTTTGGGTGTCTCTCAGGCCCGTTTGAACACAATATATGTTGTAACTCAAATAAGGCCAGTCAATATGTATTTTGTAGCATACGTCAACCAATTTTCTGTCTAAAAATCGAAACGTTCCTGAGCTTTTATCACTTGTCCAGGTTGCAGACGACACTATCATCTTCTGTAAGCGTTGTGGCATGTGTACGTGTTTAGGAGACCCTTCCACATTTTCCAAACTGGCAGTTGTTCCCATAAAGATTTTGGAAATTGTCACAGAGGACATTAACCGATTGTGCTATAAATCGGAAGAAACATTGATGACATTGCGTGAAAACGGTCTATACTCAGACAATTTTGATGCCGCAGTCAACATTGGCACCGCGCATCGCCCTCAGCTTAGCGTCGGGCGATACGCTGCGCCAGTGACCCTCGTGTATCCTCTGCGGTATTTTCGTAATAGCCTCAGAGTATTCTGTGTGAGCACAGCATAGACTTAGAGGACGGAGATTGTATAAAACAAGGAATTGTCTCTAATGACTTCGAATATAACAACAGGAAAAAATCTACAAGCGCATGTTGTAGAGATAAACAATCTAATGTCCCCTGTGATGTGAGTAGAACAAGTCACACTTTACGATCCATACGTTTGCTATTTTAATTTATGTAAAAGAGATAATTGGTAAAACTTCTATGAGGAGCTGACTGATCGGCTGAGTGTTGTGCTCCAGACCCCTCTAAGTTGCTTTCCTTCAAGCAATCATAGTAGAACCAGGAACCGGAAGAAAATATCTTGCAATGTGTAGTGTGACCCATTCTAATATGTTGCAGCATGTAGTATAAACCTGCATGTTAAATAAATATAATTTATTTTGCTTGTTAGCTCACGTGTGTGAATACGTGTGCTAATGTCATAGCGATGTCTGTCTGTCTGTCCGTGTGTCTGTGTGTGTTTGTGTAAGTGTGTGTGTGTGTGTGTGTGTGTGTGTCTGTCTATCTGTTTACACGATAACTCAAAAACGCCTGAACGGATATCCGATTCAAGTCAGATTTGGTAGACAGGTACCATATGCTACTTGCAAGAACTAATTAGATTTTGGTTAGTGTGACTTGCATATTAATGAAGTTATGCTATATCGGTTTTTTTTTCGTACAGTGGTTTCCCTAGGGAGACAGCAATGACAGTGTAGCCATATATCAAGAAAAACTGCACAAAATTTCATGGAACTTTTCACAGATGACAATCTCAGAACATAATCATGATACTGTGAGCGTCATTTCAATCATCTGCTTATTTGCATATTTAATGAACGTTTGTTATTAGTGACATAACTCTGAAATTCCTGCACAACTCCTGATGATACTTGCAACAAATATTGATCTGATATATATCTAATTATACTTAGAAGCATTGGGCAGTGTCAAGTTAATAAATAGCTCATTTGCATATTTATGAAGTTTTGTAATTAGTCATATAACTCCGATATAACTGCACATGTGATGACATCTGCTGCAGATACAGATCCGAGTGACATCTAACTGTGGTGTAAAGCATTTAGTAGTGTGAAGTTAATTAAGGGTTCATTTGCATATTTAATGAACTTTCTAATTCGCTATGTAACTCTGAAATTACGGCATCCAAGTTAGTGAAATCGGGTACAGACAAATAATAAAATATCCTCTTTAAAGTAATTTAATGAATCCTGTAACCAGTTGTAAATTTTCGCCGTTGCTATATTGAGCAAGTTCTTTTGAAACATCACTTTTAAAGTTTTGATCATGACAATGTTTATTGCAACATAAATCATGAAATGTTTGCCACGACGTAGCATACAACAAATTAAAAACTTATCTGGAAGGATTTTTGTCCTAACTTTTGTTGTGTGTTTATATCACCACATATAGAGGGACAGTGATATCACAAATACTGGCAAAGAAGACACTGGACTTCCTAATGCATTTTGAAAAAAGCAACGCCGCCAAAGGCGGCACATTTTCAGTGAATGAAAGAATCAGATTTCTGAAATTTTGTGACAAATGTTTTTCCTTTGGTTTGGTATGATAAATTTTGCTCAAGACATTACTGGGTCGATTTTTTTCTTCTTCACCTGCTGATATTGACTTGGACCACGGTCCCTCCACAAAGTGTGGAGGACCGTGCTTGGACAACGAAGGCCCCTCCCCATTCATCTGAAATAATGGGCTACACGTTTTACGCAAACGTGAACGTGTAGAATCCACGCAGGTGTTGGTGTATACGTTCACGCACAAAATCCGATTGACTACGCGTTACGTGACGCGTTCGTGTGGCACGAAATGATTCTGCTTGGCTCGAGTTTCTGTAGTCTGTTTCCGCATTACAGAGACAGCTCAATAGTTACCCGGTATGCCGTGAATCAACGAAAAAAATTTCGCATGAAAATAGCGAAATTTCATGAATATCTTTTGAGAATGTCACCATCATATATCAAGCTAACAACGTGCATGAATGATTCACAGTTTATATCATGTTTTGATACCTAAAGATGAGAATAAATTTACTCGTTTACAAATTACGTGAAAACAGCTGTCTCCACGTAAATACGCGACGCCGGCTTCTTCGCTGATCACTGCGTCTCACGTGACTAGACGCAGCACGTAGTAAGACGCAGATACAGGCAAAACGCAATTTTGAAATGAGATAGTTTTTGGTCTCCCGGAAGTTGCATACCCGCACCTAGTGCATCTTTTTTTGTCGCGTGCTTTTTAGTGTAATCTGGTAGCAGCCAATATTTCAAAACTTGCAAGAATGGTAAATTCTTGGTTAAATTTTAGCCATAATTTAGCTTTACTTCAAAGTAAAATTGAACAGCAATGACAGCGCCCCATGATTTATCCAATAAGAGTTCGTAATTCGATACATGGCGGTTTCCCATTACCTGCCTCTTTGTGCTTGTCACTGAGGCGGGGACCATCCAACGCCAGCTCCGTGTACGTAGAGAACATACGCACAAGTCGATGACATCATCGCAGAAATTCGTGACGTTACGCGTTCACGTTCACGTAAAACGTGCAGCCAAACCTGTCTAATAGTGGAACATGGACGAACAAATCACCGACAAATCAAAGGAATAAAAGGACTAATATCATGCCGGTCAACATAAACTTAAAAGCAAACGGAAGAATCACGACCGATGCCCCGAACACTCAATGTCCTGTAGTAACGCCGGCTGTACTTGTACTTTGGAAACTTGGATTCAACAATTTCCAGAATACAGCCGGGCCATCAATTTGTGCTGTGGCATGATGTTTGACATTATACAAGAATCTGGTTATAATATGAGCTTTAAAAATTAATATTAATATGCACTTTAATATGAACATTTGCACTAGGTTAGTGGTTGACAGATTTCCACCATCTTTCAAGCCTATCAAACAAAAAAACAAACACACAAACATACATACATACATACATACATACATACATACATACATACATACGTACCCACAACACACAAAACAGAATGGGGCCGTCGACAATTTGCGTGAGAGGTACGTAGGGAAACGCGCTTATTATAATGTTTTTATGCTTCGAGTAATTTCTCTGACCCCTTTGCTGTAAAAAATGACGGCCCTCTGACGGTACGCCCTTTGCATCTGCTTTAGGTCAGTGTTGCTCTGTAATTTGTTGCTCATGGCTCATAGTTGCCTCTGTTTTAGTTTGTATTTTACTTTTAAGGGTCGTTTTGAGTCCGTTTTGGTCGTTTTCGTCTGCTTCGGTTTAGAGGTGAGTCTCACTCTGTCAAACTTATAATTGACGCCCTTTAAATTGTACCCCGGCATGTTTTATGTTCGAGCTTTTAATAATTTTTATGACTACTTTACTTTACCCCATTTTCAATTGCATTTCACTGCTTGGAGGCCACTTGGTAAAGGTTGTGATTTAACCACCTGCTCATTAAAGAATTATTAAAGGACCTGTGGAACACCCTTTACTGCAGCCCGTGCAATTGCTCTTCGAATCTTGCAGTTTAGTTCGTTCGTCTAGCAGTGTGTATGGTTTGATAATCGACTAGTAAAAGTTGCATGTACCCCTTTGAAACCTCAGTCGACCTTTTCGCCTTTTCGGAGTTTATCCAACAGCATTTCCTCTGTAACTCCGACGGCCACAAGTGTGAGACAAGGGCTTTCTTTCGCTATTGCTGAGCAATTTAAACTTACTTGCATTCTGATGACTCGAAGTGAACAGTGACTTCGCCGTCTTCTACTAACTCCCCGCTGATGACATTCAGGACTGCAGAATATTGACTGATTCTGTCGACATCAATACGGAGTTCGAAAAATTTGTTGTTGATAAGAATGCTTTTGTAACTGCCACTGACCGGATCTTCAACTATACAGGATTAAAGAGAAATAATAAGAAAATTTTATTTTTGATGTTTGCCACTTCCTGCTTGAAGTTTGTTACGTAGAAATAGTTAATTTTTGTGCCGTTGTAAGTTTGGAGATTTTAGCGTTGGAAGTAGCTGAAAGCGCACCAAGAGAGCAGTTATTGCATTGCTTATTTGCTGTAAATTTCTGAGAAGTCGGTCTACAAGTAACTTTTAGAGACATTGGTAAACAGTGGGTTGCTGACCCAGTAATTGAGATGAAAACGATAAATGTTTTCAACACAAAGAAAGGTTCTCTAAGATAGAGATATTTTAGCTTCTAATTTCAAATCAAGCAGGATTTTTCGTAGTTTTATCAATATTTCTTCTTCGTAATTTTCTATTGATATGCCCAATATCTAGAAAAATAGAGAGCCTCACAAAGTATGTTATTATATTCGCAATTCTCTTGACCCGGAATACTGTCACAGTTGCCAGACAATAGTATTTTGATCGCAGAATGTAATCCAGCTACAAACTAAGCTGTCAATTGTAAAAATTGAAGAGCCTTCTTGTAGGTTGTCAGATGTACCAAGCAAAAGGAATATTGAGAGAACAACATAGCTCTTTTTCTTGTATCCCCGATCCCATATCTTACGATTGCAACACAAGGCAGAGCGTATATGATGATTGAATTAAATTAAGGTAGATAAAATAATTTTACCAAAAAAATGTTAATGTTCGTATCAGCTGCCTATGTCAGAACTTCAGAGTAAGAATGGTGAGGCACGGTCCCTGTGGGTGAGGTCTATCGTAAATTTAGATTACACTTTTTGTGCATTATTGCCGAACATATACTTTTCAGAAATGCTGGCCTCAATTTTTGTGTACCATTTTTTGCATTGGCAGACTTCAATTGAAAATGTGTGACCATTATTCGTCACAGCTACAATTCAACCAACCTGTTAGCGCACCACGTCCAGTGAAGTAGCCGGGTACTCTATTCATCTTTGCTCCAGGGTAGTAGCTAGGTGTTTCCTCTCCGATTTCTCCGTGGGTTGTACACTAAGCTGATGCATGGCCCTAACTTTATAAGTACCAGTTGACAATTAATTACAGTAAAAGGTCACTGCGTTTGCGTAAAATGCTCGATACGGCGTTGTTTATAAAGGAGCACAGGTAATGTTTTCTATAGCCATGGAAACCTGGTCGTTTGGGTCAATACTAAAAATATCACCATCGTCGTAAGTAAAGGAATGATAGCGACGTGAATTCATTGTTTGAGTCGTTATTAAAGATACAATAGCACCAAACTGAGTCGCAACAAATGATTATTCCAAACTGTAAAGGGAAAATGAAAGAGTTTTGCCAAATATAATTCATTGCGGGCGAACAAAACGTCCTGTCAGTATGACAGTGCAAAGCGTGTAAAGAACCCCAACAAACACTAAATTCAATTGGAGCTAAAGTTGGATTCAGGGCATAAAAGCAGAAAGGTAGTCTTGGTACAAGAATACTGGCACAATCTCATATTCTACCAATTCATGTTCGTTTCTCTTGAAATGTCGAGTAAAGCTGATAGCGCTGATTGTGATAAATCTAAACTTTCGTGCACATAAATTGAAGAAAATGCGGATGAATATAGATACACAAATATGCATTTTTTGTTGACATATCCTCAAGAGTTATATTCAGTATTCCATCAACACAAAGTATCTACTGGAATTGATCTCAATACTCTAGCATGTTGAGTGCTTAATTAAACATTCTCCGATAAAGCCACTTTAACTTACAGGCTTTTCTGTCCACGATCTGTCTTGTTAAAAAGGAGAGCAAGCAGGAAGACCACACGGGATGAAATGCCAGATTTATGCACAGCATAAAGCTAACATAAATGTGAATAAAGATATTCTTTATACAGCTTTATGCAGCATAAAAGTAGAACTGTATGCATGTTTATGAACTTGTATAAATGGGTTTAATGGCACTCCATAAATAACCATATTTATGTACAGCCTTCAAGGTGAATATGCGTACTATAAATGCCTTATTGGCATGACATCATTGATCACCTTTATGCACATCTTAAAGACTGAATAATGTATCGTCCTTTTTAGGATATCTTGCACTGAATGCAGTAAAAATTTACTCATGCATCCTAATGTATGGCGTTGATATATTGCATGATTCATGTGACATAAACATCTATTGTTCAGTCAATCTGAATGTGGGGCAATAAAACTGGATGGCCAAATATGATTATAATGTTGGGGAGGGTAATCATACAAAGCTATGTACTTCAAACAAAGGATTCATTCAACTTTTCGACCAGAATACGATAAGGTCAAGTTAGATATAAAATTCTGGATGTCACTGATATTGAACTAATTATTTGGAAAGTAGAACGACAGGAACGTGACGTTTTTGAAAAAGGACCATGACCAGAAACAAACATTTTTCACTCATACCTCATCTGTCACCAGAGATCACAACACTTGCATACCACAGACAATGCTCAGAGCCAATCATTTGAATTTTGATAAAAAAAATCTATTAAATATTGAACTTCTTAAAATTGACATGAAGATAATGCTGAAATGAACCCGCCTCCCCCCCCCCCCCCCCAAAAAAAAATAGCTGTTGCGTGTATGCTAAATTTCGATGCGCATATAATTAAGTTTAAAACAAATGCTTACAATGAATGGTTAAAATAATTGATGGTCTTTCATGTATTGATGATTTTATTACAAATTGCACCTCTCTGATGTAAATATGATGTCACTTACATAAACATTCTTTATCGATGACTGATAAGAAGTTTTGAAAAATAATCTTTTGTTACAAAAAATTAAATTACTCTTTGAAAAATTCAAACTGCTTGATTGCACATTTTTGTGACAGTAAACCTGGTTATCCAGTGCGACTTACATTGAAACTTTCAAAGCTATCAACAGAGCAGTTTGAATAATACTTCTTGTTGTTGTTGAATTACATAATAAAAAAGTAGTCAGGAGAAGTAATTAGTTAATCTAAAAGTCTTTTGAATAAAGTGGCATTCAGAGTCCAGTGTTGACTGAAATAACAAAAGTAGTCAGGAGAAGTAGTAAGTTAATTAAAAAGTCTTTTGAATAAAATGGCATTCATTTCAGAGTCCAGGCTATTCCTTGTGATCAAGTCTACGTCTTGACTGCCTGATGACCCAGGACTGCTGACTGTACTTCCAGCGACTTCTGTTGTGTTGTTTGGAAGCCTGACAGCCCATTCTTCTGGATTTTCAGGAATTTCCCGTTGTGAAGGAGGCCCGTCCTTTCTTGGAAGCCTCAACAGCCTCTGTCTCTGAGATAGGCTTCCCAGATAAGCCGTCATCAGTTGTTTCTTTGTTTTCTTTAGTTTCTTCCTCTCCCAAGAGAAGGGCCAGTGAATGTAACGAACCAGTTTTCCATCTTCAAAGTCACTGTCCTCTAATGACACGTATTCTGCCTTCGAAACACTGCTGACTTTCTTTCTGTCTTCAGTCTTCAGTATGTACTGAGATATTTTGAGGAAACAGCAAAGCAACAATAAAACTTGCATGAATTAAATATTCAGGTACTTTTGAACTGTTTATAGTCCGTGGGCTAGAGGGGGTCTACGTGCACCCCCCCACAGGATAACAAACCTGTATTTTTCAGAACCCTTGGGATCCCTAGAATACGAAATGGAATTTTAACAGGAAAAATATAGGGACGCAATAGCTGTTATGGTCATGTTTTGAAGGGTACCGCAAAATCACGATTTTCCAAGCCAAATGCATTTTCGTCAAATCTGTCTTCTTGTAAGTCATGTGCTGAGCTCATTTTTAACATAACCTCACTTGTTTGGTATCATTAGAAAGGGAATTTATTCCTCTTTAAGATGACATATTGCATTATGCAATATCTTCTACAGTTTTTGTCAATATAACCAAAACTTACCCCTTACCCCAAAATTTAACATTGCAAATTACAGTAAAACTCAAATTCTACCAATTTTTTAGCTGGGCATAATAAAATATGCATTGCTTTGTCTGAAATCTTTTTTATTTGATACAGGGACATGTCAGAAATATGAAATAGACTTTTAACAGAAAAAATATTGGGAATCTACAGCTGTAACAGTCATATTTTGAAGGGTACCGCAAAATAACAGTGTTGCAGATTTGCATGCATTTTTGTTAAAACTGTCTTCCTATAAGTTATCTGCTGAGCTTGTTTTTGGATATAACCTGGCTTGTTAGGTATCATTAGAAAGATAATTTACTAATCTTTGAAATGACATATTGTAACATGCAATATCGTGTGTAGTTTTCATGATATGTAACCAAAACTTACCCCATACCCCAAAGTTTACATTGAAATTTCAGTCATAGCTAAAACCAAATTCTACCATTTTTTTAGCTTGACACAAAAAATCTGGCCGTTTTTGCTATGAAATCTATTTTATTTGGTACAGAGACATATCATAAATATGAAATAGACTTTTAACAGAAAAAATATTGGGAATCTACAGCTGTAACAGTCATATTTTGAAGGGTACCGCAAAGTAACAGTGTTGCAGATTTGCATGCATTTTTGTTTAATTTGTCTTCCTATAAGTTATCTGCTGAGCTTGTTTTTGAATATAACCTGGCTTGTTAGGTATCATTAGAAAGATAATTTACTAATGTTTAGAATGACATATTGTAACATGCAATATCGTGTGTAGTTTTCATGATATGTAACCAAAACTTACCCCATACCCCAAAGTTTACATTGAAAATTTCAGTCATAGCTTAAACCAAATTCTACCATTTTTTTAGCTTGACACAAAAAATCTGGCCGTTTTTGCTATGAAATCTGTTTATTTGGTACAGGAACATGTCAGAAATATGAAATAGACTTTTAACAGAAAAAATATTGGGAATCTACAGCTGTAACAGTCATTTTTGAAGGGTACCGCAAAATAACAGTGTTGCTGATTTGCATGCATTTTTGTTAAAACTGTCTTCTTATAAGTTATCTGCTGAGCTTGTTTTCTGATATAACCTGGCTTGTTAGGTATCATTAGAAAGATAATTTACTAATCTTTAGAATGACATATTGTAACATGCAATATCGTGTGTAGTTTTCATGATATGTAACCAAAACTTACCCCATACCCCAAAGTTTACATTGAAAATTTCAGTCATAGCTAAAACCAAATTCTACCATTTTTTAGCTTGACACAGAAAATCTGGCCGTTTTTGCTATGAAATCTATTTTATTTGGTACAGGGACATGTCATGAATATGAAATAGACTTTTAACAGAAAAATATTGGGAATCTACAGCTGTAACAGTCATATTTTGAAGGGTACCGCAAAGTAACAGTGTTGCAGATTTGCATGCATTTTTGTTTAATTTGTCTTCCTATAAGTTATCTGCTGAGCTTGTTTTTGGATATAACCTGGCTTGTTAGGTATCATTAGAAAGATAATTTACTAATGTTTAGAATGACATATTGTAACATGCAATATCTTCTGTAGTTTTTATGATATATAACAAAATCTTACCCCATACCCCTAAGTTTACATTGAAAAATGCAGTCATAGCTAAAACCAAATTCTACCATTTTTTTAGCTTGACACAAAAAATCTGGCCGTTTTTGCTATGAAATCTATTTTATTTGGTAGAGAAACATATCAGAAATATGAAATAGACTTTTAACAGAAAAAATATTGGGAATCTACAGCTGTAACAGTCATATTTTGAAGGGTACAGGAAAATCTCAGTATTCCTGACTTGTGAGCATTTTTGTTGAATCTATCGTCTTTTAAGTCATCTGCTGAGCTTCTTATAGAATATAATGTAAGTTGTTAGGTATCATTAGTAAGATTATTTACTAGTCTTTAAAATGACATATTGTAACATGCAATATCTTGTACAGATTTTTATGAAATATGACCAAAACTTACCCCATACCCCAAAATTTACATCGAAAACTACTGTCATAGCTACTGTCAAATTCAAGCAATTTTTTACGCAGACATAAAAAATTAGACAATTTTTTGTATGAAATCTGTTTTATTTTGTATTTTGCCATATCAGAAATATGAAATGAACTTTTAACAGAAAAAATATTAGGATTCTATAGCTGTAACAGCTGTATTTTTAAGGGTACAGCAAAATCTCAGTATTCCTGATTCGTATGCGTTTTTGTTAAATCTGTCATCTTATAAGTCGTCTACTAAGCTTGTTATTGATTATAACTGGGTTTGTTTAGTATCATTGAAAGATAATTGAATATTCTTTACAATGACATATTGTAACAGGCAATATCTTGTATATTTTTCATGGAATATGACCAAAACGTACCCCATACCCCAAGGTTTATATTGAAAGTACTGTCATAGATAACGTGATCAAATTCCGTGAATTTTTAGCTAGACATGATAAAAATAGCTCTGTTTCGGTATTAAATCTGTTGTATATGGTACTGGGTCATGTCAGAAATGTGAATAGACTTTAACAGAAAAAATATTTGGACTGTATGGTTGTAACAGCCATATTTTGAAGGGAAATGCAAAATCGCAGTACCGCAAACTGGCACCTTTTTTGTTAAATTCTTCTTCTTGTAAGTCATCTGCTGAACTTATTTTGTGACACAACCTGGCTTGTGAGGTATCATTAGTAGGGCAATTTATTTTTCTTTAAGATGACATATTGTCATATACAATGTCATTCATAGTTTTCCTGGAATATGGTCAAACTTTACCCCATACCCAAAAAGTTCAAATCGCAAATTACGGCTTATCTTAAATTCTACCATTTTTGCTGCACATAATACAAAAGGCAATTCTTGTTTAAAATCTGATTTATTTGTTACAAAAGTATGTCACAAGTATAAAATTAACTTATAACGGGAAGATGATACAATTTAGTAGCCATTTGGATCATTTTTGGAGGGGGAACCCATATATTGCAAATGTATGTGTTTCGGCAAATTTGCCCTGATACCTGGGTACCCTTCCAAATATGATCCAAAAGGCTACAAAATCATATTATGTTCCTGTTAAAAGTTAGTTTCATATTTGTGGCATACTTTTTTAACAAAATCACAGATTTCATAGATTGCATACAAGCATTGCCTTTGGTATATAAAGTTAATAAATTGTAAAAAAGGTAGAGTTTCAGATTTGCAGTAATTTGCTGTGTAAACCTTGGGGTATGGGGTAAGTTTTGGTCCTATTTCATGAAACCTAAACAAGACATTGCATATTACGATATGTCATTTTAAAGACTAGTAAATTACCTTTCTATTGATACCTAACAAGCCAGGTTATGTCAAAAATCAAGCTCAGCAGATGACTTATAAGAAGACACATTTAACAAAAAAGCAAGCGAGTTGGCAATACTGTGATTTTGCGAGACCCTTCAAAATATGACTGTTACAGCTGTAGAGTCCCAATATATTTTCTGTTAAAAGTCTATTTCATATTTCTGACATTCCTCAGTACCAAATAAAAGATTTCATATAAAGCATTGCCTTATTTGTTATGTCTAGCTAGAAAATTGGTAGAATTTGACGATAGCTACGAAAGTAATTTTCGATATAAACTTTGTGGTATGGGGTAAGTTTTCGTCATATTCCATGAAAATTATATCAGACATGGCATATAACAATATGTCATTTAGAACAGTAGTAAATTAGCTTTTTAATGATACCAAATAAACATGGTTATGTAATAAAATAAGCGCAGCAGAAGACCTACAATGGGACAAAGTTAACAAAAGCACATATGAGTCTGCACTACTGTGATTTTGCAGTACTCCACAGATTATGCCTGTTACAGCCATAGAATACCAATATTCTTTCTGTTAAAAGTCTATTTCATATTCTGACATGTTTCTGTATCAAATAAAATATATTTAATAGCAAAAATGGCCAGATGTTATATGTCTAGGTAAAAAATGGTAGAATTTGGTTTTAGCTATGACTGAAATTTTCAATGTAAACTTTGGGGTATGGGGTAAGTTTTGCTTATATATCATGAAAACTACACACGATATTGCATGTTACAATATGTCATTCTAAAGATTAGTTAATTAGCTTTTTTATGATACCTAACAAGCCAGGTTATATCCAAAAACAAGCTCAGCAGATAACTTATAGGAAGACAAATTAAACAAAAATGCATGCAAATCTGCTACACTATGATTTTGCGGTACCCTTCAAAATATGACTGTTACAGCTGTAGATTCCCAATATTTTTTCTGTTAAAAGTCTATTTCATGTTTCTGATATATTTCTGTACCAAATAAAACAGATTTAATAGCAAAAACGGCCATATTTTTTGTGTCAAGCTAAAAAAATGGTAGAATTTGGTTTTAGCTATGACTGAAATTTTCAATGTAAACTTTGGGGTATGGGTAAGTTTGGTTACATATCATGAAAACTACACACGATATTGCATGTTACAATATGTCATTCTAAACATTAGTAAATTATCTTTCTAATGATACCTAACAAGCCAGGTTATATTCAAAAACTAGCTCAGCAGATAACTTATAGGAAGACAAATTAAACAAAAATGCATGCAAATCTGCAACACTGTTACTTTGCGGTACCCTTCAAAATATGACTGTTACAGCTGTAGATTCCCAATATTTTTTCTGTTAAAAGTCTATTTCATATTTCTGACATGTCTCTGTACCAAATAAAATAGATTTCATAGCAAAAACGGCCAGATTTTTGTGTCAAGCTAAAAAAATGGTAGAATTTGGTTTTAGCTATGACTGAAATTTTCAATGTAAACTTTGGGGTATGGGGTAAGTTTTGGTTACATATCATGAAAACTACACACGATATTGCATGTTACAATATGTCATTCTAAAGATTAGTAAATTATCTTTCTAATGATACCTAACAAGCCAGGTTATATCCAAAAACAAGCTCAGCAGATAACTTATAGGAAGACAGTTTTAACAAAAATGCATGCAAATCTGCAACACTGTTATTTTGCGGTACCCTTCAAAATATGACTGTTACAGCTGTAGATTCCCAATATTTTTTCTGTTAAAAGTCTATTTCATATTTCTGACATGTTCCTGTATCAAATAAAACAGATTTCAGACAAAGCAATGCATACTTTATTATACCCAGCTAAAAAATTGGTAGAATTTGAGTTTTACTGTAATTTGCAATGTTAAATTTTGGGGTAAGGGGTAAGTTTTGGTTATATTTGACAAAAACTGTAGAAGATATTGCATAATGCAATATGTCATCTTAAAGAGGAATACATTCCCTTTCTACTGATACCAAACAAGTGAGGTTATGTTAAAAATTGAGCTCAGCACATGACTTACAAGAAGACAGATTTGACGAAAATGCATTTGGCTTGGAAAATCGTGATTTTGCGGTACCCTTCAAAACATGACCATAACAGCTATTGCGTCCCTATATTTTTCCTGTTAAAATTCCATTTCGTATTCTAGGGATCCCAAGGGTTCTGAAAAATACAGGTTTGTTATCCTGTGGGGGGGGGGGTGCACGTAGACCCCCTCTAGCCCACGGACTATTACCTTTAAATATATTTACTGATTCAAAGAACAACAATTCAATTATGTTTCAATTTTTACTAATCAAGATGTTGCTCCCTTTATACTATTCATTTATATCATGTAGGTAATTTTATGACCAAAACAATTTGTACTTTCACAGACAATATGTCCTGTAATCGGTAGTAACACTAACTCCCTCTAAGTGAAGATGCTTCTAAAATGAGAGTTCCTTATATAGGAAATGACAGGGTAATAAATGTGACCTGTGTGGAGTTGCTTTCAATTTCACTACATTAAAGACTTGATATAGCTCCACTGACAATAAGTATTTCTGGTTTGTCAAGTTAAGGAATGCTTATGAAGATGGAAAATATTTAAATATCTCAAGCAAATTTCTGGATATGGTGTATATCATTTATGGGGATGAGAAAGTCAAACCTGTGATAAACAACATACATCAGTGCTGGCTGTGACTGATAGTGGTGCACATTGCCTGATTACTAATATTCAACCATAGCTCTACAGTCTAGAGAAACCCTTTGTATGACCATAATTGGAAAACATCCCCAAAATTGTAGGTATGCAAGTTTGAACATATTTTCAACAATCTGATTGAGTCATCCCTAGAAACCTGCATGCAAAAGCAATCAGACATAGATTTGTAAGAACTAAGATGATCTTTGAAATTTTTTGACCAAAAACAGAAATCAGCTCCCCAAAAGACAGCTTTTGAAATTTTTGACAATTTTGTACAAAAATATTCTAGATCAAACCTAGTTACCTTCATATAAACTTTCAATTTGAAAGCAGGTGAGAAGTTCCAGAGAAAAATACATATTTTGAAATAAACAGAAAAAAATTGTCAAAAATTAAAATGTTAGTCTAGCATGAGCTCAACACACCTTACTGAGGTGAATCAAAGGAACCTAAATACTAAGTTCCACAGCAATCAAACAAGAGGCTTCCAGAAGAAAATTTTTGACCAAACAACACTAAAAATTGCTATTCTCACTAAAATTTGAAGAAATATGACTTCAGTCACCCTAGCAACCTGCAACCTACGTTTCAAATTAATCTGAGAAATACTTTTAGTGGAGGCGCTTTGAATGCAAAAAGGTGAAGGACAGCAGATAAAAAGATGAGTGGTCACAACCACCTACCGGTATTTGCTAAGATGACATTAAAGCTAAAATGACTAAAGAGAGATAATTTGCAGCATCCTTTCGCTTGCACAAACATCTCTAAAAAATCTAAATATGATAAGTTACAGGTCAGGACTGTAAAACTATTGTCAATAACATTACTGGAAACACACCGGATGCGTCCTTGTCTGCGACACTTCATTCTATGTTCCCTCGTCTTTCCTTGTGTGCTTAAACGTTGTTTGTTTTTCCTTGTTCTAAAATATGTTCTGACTGCTTCTGCAAGTTCAAAATCTAAGCAGATGAAATTATCACAATGGAAGGCATGTGAATGTTGTCAATTTTTGAAGGTAATCAGTACACATTAAAACCCCAGCAATTTTCAATACGGCCTACATAGGATCACAGCGGGCACTGTACCGCAGTTTTGCAAAACAATGCCAATCATTCAAATTACACATTTATAACTGGTTGAGGAAGTTACTCTGGTGCACTACCTTTGCAAAAATTTGTCTTCCCTGAATCTCTTCAGATCTCCAAATCTGCTACAAAAATTTATACGGAGAGCAAATGGTACAAATCTAGGCCTATAATACTGATAAGTGAAATGATTTAGAGATCAAAAAGGATTGTGTAAGGCTGCGGTCAAAAAAACGATGAGGGGGACAGGGGGCTGGAGGAATTCAGGGAATTTGAAATGTTTCGGGGCTAGTAGAGGGGGGACTTGAAGGTTTTGCTCTACGTATTGGTGGACCTGAACATTGTTGGTTCCCTTTTACTGATGCATTTTCCGTTTTAAGGTGAATAATTCAATTTTTTCTAATAATAGTAGTAATTAAACAAAATCTACAACCATTTGTCACATTCAATCTTGACTTTGATAATCTCAGAAAAATCTAAGCATGTACGGTTTTTCTTTAAAAAACCAAACATGTGGGCCTAGTATAGAGGCAGAAGCTGAAAGTGTTGATAAATTTTTCAATATTTCTATGCAATATATCAAATACAGTTTGTTTCTGTCTTCCTACAGCATGCACAACTTCATATATAAATGTATTTGGTAAAAATTGAATAAGAGTCCAGAATGAAAGTCATTTAAATGCACAGTACAATTACACAGGCTGTGTTGGCCAGCTGAATACTGGACAGCTAATTCAACAAAAATGCAGTTGTATAAACTGCACAAAAACTTCATCAAAATTATCGAAGTTAATACAGCTGCCCTACTTTTGCAGTGCAATTGTCACTGCATACCATACCTCCGTGACAGAGATAGCTCTGACTCAGATGGAGTTGAAGGAAAGTTTGGGTCAAATGACGCCGTGACAGAAATATACTTGTACAAAATCAGACAAGAGAGCAACACATGATATTGAAGACCAGGAGACTTGAAAGTATCAGGAATTTTTGAATTCTGGTGTATGATAATAATTAAATATTAAAGAAAAAAGATGGGTTTGTGGGGATAGGATGGGTTCATCATACTATATTTTTTACATTTTCACATTCTCATCATGAAACAACACAAATTTTAAAGTAATCCCTTGAAAAGCAAAGATTCTAATTTAAAAAATCAAAAAATGTGCAGTTTAATGGGATTATTTATTCTTATAATCAAAAAAGTCCTCTGAAGCAATTATAAATGAATCAATGTACAAACTTAAATTAGGAATATATGGCTCTACAAACTGCTAATAACAGGTAGTGTTGAACATCTGCAAGTATAACTGCCAAATACTTGTTTACTTTTACTTTGCATGCACCCCTAATAAATATTTAGCTACTGCATATGGTAAGTGCTCGGGGGGATTGAAAAATGTTTTTTGAGGGTATTGAGGTAGGAGGGTCTGGAAAAAAATAAGATTACAATCACGTTTCCTCCAGTTCCCTTCATGGTTATTTGTGAATGCAGCCTAATATACTCTGAGATCAAAATAAGCTGAAATTAAAAAGAATGAATGCCAATAAATATTTTCATACCTTTGGCTTCTGTTATGTTGATATCGTCATGCTTCAATTCCTGTATTAGCATCTCATACACCTCTTGGTTTTTCACACTGTCAAACCTAAAAGAGAGCAACAATGAAAATTTTGAAAAGACTTGTAGGAAAATTTGAAATTGATAGGAAAGATAAGAGTAACATCGTCAGAGTTAGGATGATCAAAATCAAGAAATACCATTATCTTTTGACATTCGGATGCAATTTCTTTTACGCACATTGACACTGAAAAAAGTAGTACGTAGGGTCAGCACAAAGATTGGCACAATAAAAACTGTCACGTACCACACCTTTTTTCATAGACACAAAATGGTAAATGAAAACAATCAAGTGATGAAAATGTATTTTTGTCTTGACAATGTACATCTATGTCAATCTAACTACATTAAACTTACTAGATGCAGAGCTTTCTCCCACTGTTTATTGAGATAATTTTGATGAAAAAATTCTTGTTTATTAAATTGCAAATGGAATGTAACCAGGGATCAATTGAAATACAGTACATTTCTGACACATGCTGTGCATGTTAGATTTTAAATCTACATTTACCTACTCTCAACAAGTGGGTCATAATGCATTTACCGTCTGTAGTGTTTAATGTATGGTTATTTGTGACCATATTAGTTATGCTCCAAGGTACACTTAATGTACACAGAACAATGTCTAACGATTGTTTCAATGCAAAACTGTAATCTTGCCTGTTAAGCTACCAGCTGGTACATTCTGAAGACATTCCATGTCGTAGATACATTTTATTGTATTTTTGCATTTCACGAAAAGTGTATGCTTGGAATGCTGGAAAGTCACACACAATAGACAGATTTTCAGCCAAATGTTGTGACAAGGAGAGATTTAAGCGTGCGGCATTGGTGGCATGTAGACAACCACTTGCAAAGCATGTTATTTTAAATGAATCTGTTAAATTCTATCCATTGAAGGTTTTCTCTTATGTCAGTGTCTTTGATTTTCTAGAAAGTATGTTGCTACGTGTTGGTATACCGGAAAAACTGGAGGAATGGAGAGAAAAGCATTCACGACGCACAGATTGTGATGGAAGTACTTTGTATACTGATATTTATGATGGTAATATTTGGAGTGAGTTTCAAGTTTACCATGGTGAAGACTTTCTTGAAAAGGAAGGGAATCTTGGTTTGTCCATGAATGTTGATTGGTTTCAACCATTTAAAAATAGAAATGACTACTCAGTTGGAGTGATATATTTTGCCATATTAAATTTGCCCAGAGCTATTCGGTTCAAATTTGAAAATGTGATAGTAGCTGGGATAATACCACCTCTGGATCAGGAACCATTTAGTTTAAATCCATTTTTAGAACCATTTGTTCTTGAATTGCAGAAACTATGGAAAGGTATAAATTTGAGTACTAGTGCATCAGCTTCACCAGTTAAAGTGAGAGCTGCTCTTTTGTCAGTTGTGTCTGATGTTCCTGCTGCCAGAAAAATTGGTGGTTTTAAATCACATGCAGCCAATCTAGGCTGCTCAAAATGTTACAAGTCCTTCCCTGGGGGTTTCGGTGAGAAAACAGACTACTCTGTTTCTACAGAAATGACTGGATAAGGAGAACCAAGGAGAAACATAATAGATATGCCCGTTCTGTAAATAGCTGTAAAACAATCAAAAATTTTAACAACCTTTCCAAAAAGTATGGAACATATTATAGTGTACTCATAGAACTTCCATACTTTGATTGTGTAAGAATGATTGCAATTGATCCAATGCATAACTTGTTTCTTGGGGTTGGCAAGAAAATGTTCAAACTCTACTTAGAAAAATTCTTGACACCCAAAAAATTACGTATTCTCCAAGACAGAATACAGGGGATGACAGTGGCTTGTGATATTGGCAGAATACCACACAAAATTGCTTCCAATTATGGAAAGTTTTCTGCTGACGAATGGAAATATTGGATAACTGTATTTTCTATGTATAGTTTGCATGAACTAATCCCACACAGTCATTTGTTGTGCTGGGAGCGCTTTGTTTTAGCTTGCAAAATTCTATGTAAACCCTATCTCAGTGAGGCTAACATTTGCTGGTTAATTTTTGCATCAAGTGTGATAATCTCTATGGTAGAAAGATGATAACTCCAAACATACATCTAATGTGCCACATGAGGGAATGTTTATTTGACTATGGGCATGTAAGTGCCTTTTGGTGTTTTCCATTTGAAAGATACAATGGATATTTTGGGGATATTTCAACCAATAACCGATCTGTTGAGATACAGTTTATGAGAAAACTTACTATTCTAAAGTTTGTACAGAAGGTAGATATGAAGAGTGAGCTCAGCGAGCAATTTTTAACCCTGCTTGAAAGACCTGGGTAAAAAAGAGCTGTGTGAAATGAGTGATTTTTTCTCTTTTGGCTGCTGCTGATGCAAAGTTTATGGAAACGTTTTCTTGGGATGTAACAAATTAATCTATGTACCAACTGGATATGTTGAGGGGTTCTTTCAGTTGAAAACACCGAACTACTTGAAGCAGTATATAAATTCATGTATCCAAATAATGTTGTGAGTGGATTGAGTAAACTTGCAAAGAATATCCGTCATTACACATCTTTGGGGAGAAATTTGGATCCAGACTGGCCATGTGTGGTTCATTGGTATTTTAGCCATTCTGTAGAGTTAGATGGCAAACGAATGGTACATTACTTTGCCCAGGTTAGATGGTATAAACCACATACTGACAAAGATAAATTTGGTAACACTGTGCAAGTTTGGCAGCAGAAAAGATTTGAAATACATGGAAAGTGTAGCTTTTTGCCAGTACATCGTATTTCTTGTCGTTTTGCATGTGCTGATTTGAAAGACAACAGTCAAGTTGTAAGTGCAATTAACCGTAGAGTTGTAGCATACTGAAAATGTGTCAAGTATCATGTTTTCTCAGTGGCAAAGAGAGTGTCACAAGTACTTTACATGTTTATGTACAATTTTTATTTTGTGAAGTCAAGGCATGATGGCAATATTCTGATGTTGAATGTTTGAATGAATATACTTCTGCATCTTGCATATTTGAAATAAATATTACTATTATTAAGTGTATGGCTAACTTGTATGTACCAGTTTTTTCCAATATGTTACACTACTCTTTTTAATTACACAAGCCAGACCTGAATGAACTCTGAAAGAAAATCAAGAAAACAAAAATGTAGATTATCTTGCAAAAAAATTCAATGGCAACCTAAAGGCATTGAAATAGATGTAATAAAAAGATAGGAAAACTACTATGTATTAGATCCCTCGCCAAATAGAACAATATTGAGTGGTAAAGTAAGGGAAAGATTGTCCCTAGAATGAGGGGGGGGGCAAATGCAAGAAGTTGGCAACAAAATTTTCAAAATTGCCTCTGAAACTGAAAAATAATATTCAGCAATTAAATGATCAATCATTGTAGGTGTGTACAAGGGTACATACATAAACTCTTTTCCACTTATCCTTAACATTGTTGGTGAAAACAGACTGAAAGTGCTATCGATGAGGGAAATAACCACTTGTGGCATCGAAAATCAAAATTGGAAGATATATAAACGGTGAATCTGAGGACCCACTGTTTAGTTCTTCATCGGCCTTACCAGACATTTGTTTCTGGTCAGTGACATGTGGCATGTTTTATTTTTGGTGAATTTGACACATTTTTCTTTTTTTCCATAGGGCAAATGAAAAACAGGAAAAAAAAGAGTTGACGCGCACACTTTGAAATGAGCGCGCGATGACCAGAAAAAAATCAATTTCTTTTGCCAAATCCCCGGTGCTGATTTGTAAGTTGCCCAACCATTTTAAACCCACAACCACATCAAAACATAATAATAATTCATGGTGCAGTGTAAAACTGGTTTTAACCAATAAAACATAATTTTCGGGACAGTATCAAACACTAGTACTCTCACAGATGAACCATTTGATTGGAGCTAGGGAAGATGGTATAGTGACAATATTTTGTCATTAAAGCCCCACTGCCCATAACTCTTGAACTTTGTTGACCTCAAAGTATCATCCTATTCTCTCCTGGCTTTCTCTGAATTCTACCCTCTGAAGGGATATGGACTTTTACTGCATTAGGAAACCATTCCTTTGCGAAACTTTTGACAAGTAAATTCATATTTTAACGGTCATTTTGATATCTCGCCATTTTCAAGAATTGGTAATATTACAAAGGAAACTGAACATACAACGTCACAGTTGAAAACAATGTCACTCTTATGCATTACACTCTGTGCAGTTTATGTGAAAATTTCAGTGCAGATATATACACGGCATCCACGGTCTTTGCTTTTCCACATGGGGCTGCCATTTTATGCCTGGGCAAATATTACTCGCAGTGTCGTTATCGTGTTCAAAATTGCATGTACAGTTCCAGCGGGTAGTTAATAACAAGTGTCGTTTCACAAACCTAAATTAGTACGTTCGCACTAACATATTTGAGCTTGAAAGTGAAATCATAAAGATAATACTAAAAAATACAGCTAGTAAGGCTTTAATGGTGGCAATATTTTAAGGAGAGCTCGAGCTGCTTTTATTCTCTCACGATCAGTAATTTATTTCTGTTCACCCTTCTCTATCAGAGATGCACCATGGCCCGTTTGCCATTTTACAGCATATGGTCTTGAACCTCGGTTTTGGTGTACGCTAAGCTAACTCTGACACCTACTGAGGCAGAATAGCATACTCCTAAAGCGAGGCAATATCCATTCTAAACTTATCACAAGCCTGTTCTTTCACCAACCATAAGTGATGAAGCTATAGATATACCTAAGCATAGGAGTTGGCGCTATAGCTATAGGGATTGAAAATCCAATTGAAGTTGAAGTTCAATATCTAGTATGTGCCTATCCCCGTGAACAAATAAAGAGTGGGCCTGTTGATTGATGCAAAACTTTGGGTCACAGGCGGTCAATTGCAATTGTAAAAGCGACAATAGTCGCCAAGATTTAGCATTGCAGTCAGTAGGGCTGTGGTTGGAGGCGCAGCTGGTAAAACCCATACGGTACATGTCACCGTTAGACTTTGTCGCAGCCCTCTGCTTACCAAACCTACTCTGCAGTGATGTTGGATTGGATTGCTTGAATATTTTACTTGTAAAATCCTATATACACACAACCGGAGAGGATTACATAGGTGTATGTATGTAAATAACAAAAAACGATTCCGAACAAAGCAAAAGGGTAAAACCGTAATTGGAGTGACAGTGGTTGCAATCTTCAAAATTTAGCATACATAGCAAACAGCAAAGAATCATCTTGTTCAAATTGGCAGTAATTGTTCATAAAATTTGTTCAAATTTGGCAATACGATAGTTTCCAATATCTTTGACAAAGCACTGGTTAATTAATTGTTCCGATTTCCTCCATTTACATGCAATTTATTATTTCCTACCATTTACACTTCACAAAATGCTTGATATATAGCAATAAACATATACCGACTCTGAACATTTGTCAAATGCAAGTACGTATACTTGTCAAATGCACAAATACAGTGTACACTTGGTGTGCAAATATCTGCGTTGTATACGTATACTCTTGTTCTGCGTAGATATACGCAACGTATATCAACAAATGATATGTTCCGTATGCAAAGATATACATACCGTACATACAACTCCTACAGACAACACCGACAACCGCGGTCCCAATTTGGACCGCGCACGAAAATTCTACTTTTCTAACCACTTTCAGCCCAAATCTACTCGATTCGATCTATGCCTACCCGAATAACTTAACTGCTCACATATTGCTTGTGGTGGGAGGCCGTGTAATGCCGGGAATAAACAGCATCACAGGCAGGGATACCAGGGATCGGTAGAACACAGTCTATTACCTCCATCACCGTCCCTCCCTGGGTGGAGGGACGGTGCCTCCATGCAACTCCTCAGTAGACAAATAGACGCATTTTCCTTTTGAAATGTTATGAATTGCCACTAACTCATATTAATCATGACAGGAGGAGCAATGTCTGTCATTGTTCATTTATGAATACAAATCTTTTCGTCGAGTTGGAATATACATTGTCACAACATTCAACCAGTCCCTCCCGCATAGTTTCTGGTAAGCCAGATGCAACAACTCATGACGAATCTGAAGATTTACAATTTTGTCAAATGAATGCAGGAAATGTGGAAAGACCGTACATTAGCGACGTTGCACGATTTCTGCTAGTAGTTGCTGAAACTAACATCGATGTCTATCTAGTCAACTGAAACTTTATTTCGTTCATGGGACCAAATACCAGTAAGTGTTCTCTCAAGCGGGTTATAGTACCGGGCCCGATATCCTTTACTTTTTGCCGATATATTATCAACCAGCCAGATAACCCATCCGATATGTTACAAAATTGTGCATCCCTTCAACTTGAGTTTTTCACGTCGGCCATTGTTTCTTTATTCTTAAAATCATCGTCTTTTGGTATGAAATGTTACTTCGCAGTGCATTGAGTATAGGGTACAGTCAGTGTTCGCACTTTCAAAGTTTGCCTTGCTTGAGCCATTGACACAGCAGCAATGCTATTGCCAATGTAGAGGTGTGAATGAGATATCGGCTGAAGCAAAATGTGAGGCAAAGCACGGTCCCTCTTATGGAGGGACCGTGGTACCGAAACGCGGCAGGCTTAAGCAGATCACCAGTAAAAATGATTGGTATGGCTACTTATTAAATTTGGTTGCAGTTTGTCAGAGCTGTTTCATCTTTTATGAATTTATATATCTTCCAAAGTGACAATTTCGCCAGCATTAACAGATGCATGATGAACAAGCACCCAATGGAAACTAAACGTCGACGCGTCGCTTCAAGTGGCATTGTTATTGAGCCACCATTAGTATACTAATAGCACTGCATATAAGTAACCGATCAGTGCCGAACGATGGAGCTAATACCGAAGATCAACCGAGTAACATTTCTAGGCTGTATGCACATGAACACGGAAAAGGAAATCTGCTGTTTAAAACGTTGTTTTCGTGCATCTTTATTGGACTATGGCTCGTTATCTAAACAAAAATTAACACTTAACATTGTTTGAGTTGCATTAAGGTTCGTAAGAGTAGCATTGAGGTAGGCTCAAAAATAGTCGAAGTGTAATAGTGTCTTGGATGTGAGATTTATCACTCGTAAGCGGTGAATAGACCTATTTTCTTGCACAAAATAGGTAACATCATCAAATTATAAAATTAAATGTTCAAATTGAGGTTTTAATTCGTCTCGTATGGTCAGAACTTGTAAATCGCTCAGCATAGCTGCCCCTGTCACGTCGTCAGTGCGGAAATTTCGGAATAAGTACTATGATGCTTTTTGCTTTTGTTGATGAAAATGAATAAATTCTAAATTGACTTATTTTTTTCTTTGTACTAGTGTGCTTTTTCTGTACAAGTAATGTTCAAAGCGTGCTGTACAATAAAACTACCCGCAACACAATAAGCCTCGGAACAATTGCCCATCGAGTCAGAAGATTTACTGTTGCTAACATCCATGGCGATTGACTGCCTTAATTCTCGACCGCAGGTCATCCGGGTACTTGCGGTTTTTTACGTCACTTTTGCGTCACAGCACCGTGAAAACAAATAATTGAAGTTCGGATTTTTAACCACCAACACAATATTCATTCAAAGTTTCAATATACATAAATGACATAACTTTTAGTTCTGCTTTTTTCCACACAAGTTCTGTATCATTCGCTCTTCTATATCGTCTGATCTCTCATTCACCTTTCTCGTATGCGTTTCACCTACTGACATAACTCCGCGGTCGAGAATTTTCTTTTAGTATCGATGCTGGTTGCTTGTCCTGAGCGTCGCGTCCGCCAGACTGTTTTGATTTTAGCTTTTTTGTGATCCGGATTTCAGAAGTACCGCTATTTTTTATTTACATATCATGCATATCAATTACCGGTAGGACAATTGAGGTCATTTTGACCTGGCCAACCATAACAAATACCTCCGCTGGCTTCAGAGACTCAACCGGCCCGGCCTTGGCAGTCTCTGAAGGCGTCCTTCAGAAGTAGAAACTTTTGCGTATTTTTCACATTTCACATCGATACAATGCATTATGTGACAAAACAACTTCGGAGGAAAGCTTTTAAGAATGTTGTTTGGGCCATGACATTGACAATGCCAAAACTATGAAAGCAAACAACATGATTTTGACCATGATTAGGAATTATGTGTTGGAGTGTCGCAAACTGCTTGTTGTCTGTGGTTGGATATGGACTCCCTACTGAACCCATGGAAGTACTGCTGCCTCCATGCATATGCTTAACCCGAGAAACTGTTCTAGGCTTGAGTAAGATCAGTGTAATGGGCTCTTTATACGTCTGGATCGACCTCGGATCGTCACCCTACTTTACCAATGAATACATCGAGAATGATGATATGCTTTAACGGCAAAGGACACGATCATTACAAGACAATGTTGGTGAATTTGAAGTCAGGACGACTTTGGTGAACTTATCAAATCAGCTGTATCATTTCCGCTGTGAGTGTGTACATGAACAATAGGGCCCTGGGGATCAGACAACAAGCTTCAATTTACACCTTCTCTGCATAAATGCAAGAAAAAAGTAAAATATGTTATTACACAACGTTCCACTAATAAGGCAGAGTTATTTATGTACGTTTGGTATTTAGCGGCTACGCAGTGAGACACAAAAGCACAGCAAAACATAAGTCTACAATTGTACAAACAAGTTGACTGTAAAGTGCCACAGTCGCCAAAGTTTTGGACCATATTTTGATTGAAATCAGTAGTTTTACAATGTATTCTTCAAAGTCTTGAACTTTCGATGGTACAGCCTGTGAGACAGCAAGGAACTTCAGGCGCCATTTTAGATCCTCATAAAGGTTAAAATCAGTAAGTTGACTGTCGATTGTTTTAGATATTTAGGCTGCATTCATAAACATCTCCGGTGGGGGATTGACGGGGAAATGAAAATATCAAGGGTATGTCGGGGGGCACTCGAAGGGATTTGGGTACCTAGAAACAAAAACTGTCTCTGATTACTATGAAATGTGTATTAGGTTGTCATTTTTTAGCTATAACCTTTGACCAATTTTTACAGTGTTTTTTACCTATGATATAGATCCAAAGCGGCGCTTACAACCGACATTCCAACGCCTCAACTTCAGTTACTGATTGCATTTTGATCTAGGCTAGTACTTCAACTCGTTACGAGCGCAACAAATATCTGTTCACAACACATTGGGATTAGAGGCTACTGCGTTGGCGTAAACTCCCTCGTTAGGTGTTGTTTGTCAAGAAATCATGAAAAGTGATTCAAAGCATTTTATTATTGAGAGAGTTTGCCTTTGTCGAAAACGAAAGAATATAAAGCAATCAATTCGTTGCCTGGATAACTCACAAAGACGGCATGACACCAGTCAATAGATGATGCTTTTCACATGCCAAATTTATTTCAAATAAACAATCTATACTCGAGAATCATAACGCGTTTCTGAACTACAAAAGCGGAGAGCGTGTACATAACACAAAGAAGGTGAGAATCAGGACTTGCAGGAGAGATAGTATGGAATCAGAATATAACCTCAAACGTAATTCGAATTTACACTATTGACACACTCTTTCATGTAGACAGAAAAGATGATAACTATACTGGGATCTGTTAAAACTGGAAATATTTATGTACATATTTCACAGAACGACGTATAATTTTAAATCATTGTCATTTCCATTGTATTATAGCGCAGATTTTATCTTTTACCCATTCTCTGTAATGAGAAAATGTCCATAGGTATATTTAATCTACTGCTAATAACAAGTTCGCTTTTTGCTGTATGGAACTATCTCCGACTAATGCCTTTATCAATGCAATTTCCTTTCCCCTCTGTGAAAAAAGCAGCGAATTCAGGCCTTGTTTGAAATCAGGCAGTTGCAACAACAGTCACTAGATATACAATGGCTTCCGTACTGAGAAAACGCTAGACCGGCCAGTGATGTACAAGTTTAGACTCTGAGTGCAGAACACCAACTCTAAGAGAATGGGGAGAAGGGAAGGTCGAAGTCTGGTTCCCTCCCCCATGACTAACGCTGGCAGCGCTTTGGTAGCGAAATGGGGTCAGTGATGGGCATTGTAAGTACGGTCGTTATAAGTTCTAAATATAGAGTATAGTGATCGAAGTTACATTTCAATAACAGGACAGCAAGGGTTTGGTGAAGTTGAATTCAATAGTCATCGTCGTACTCTGGTAATTAGCCGAAAGCTAATTGTAAATCATTGTCATTTCCATTGTATTATAGCGCAGATTTTATCTTTTACCCATTCTCTGTAATGAGAAAATGTCCATAGGTATGTTTAATCTACTGCTAATTACTCAAGTGAAAGTTCGCTTTTTGCTCAATGGAACTATCTCCGACTAATGCCTTTTATCAATGCAATTTCCTTTCCCTTCTGTGAAAAAAGCAGCGAATTCATGCCTTGTTTGAAATCAGGCAGTTGCAACAACAGTCACTAGATATACAGTGGCTTCCGTACTGAGAAAACGCTAGACCGGCCAGTGATGTACAAGTTTAGACTCTGAGTGCAGAACACCAACCCTAAGAGAATGGAGAGAAGGGAAGGTCGAAGTCTGGTTCCCTCCCCCATGACTATAGCTGGCAGCGCTTTGGTAGCGAAATGGGGTCAGTGATGGGCTTTGTAAGTACGGTCGTTATTGGTTCTAAATATAGAGTATAGTGATAGAAGATAGTGATAGAAGATCGAAGCCTATCTTGTAAAGCACCTTGGTCACCCTCTTGACTCCCTTGTGCCACTTTGTGCTTTCTTCCCACGTTCCTTCGTCTGTTGTGTACAAAGGCGATACAAAGCCCCAAATAAATGAATATACGAATATTGAAATTTGAGGCCATTGCGTTGGCGTGAAATGCCCTAGAGGGTGTTATTGTGACACGCACGAGAGATGGGTCTTTCTGAAGCTTTGGAAACCTGATCAATTGCATTCATAATTGCGACACTTTACCATTGAGAAAAACGAAAGAGCGATAAAGCAGTGAATTCGTTGCTAGGATGGCTCATAAAGTCGGCATAATACTAGTCAATATACGACATCCAAACATACCAAATTTAATTGAAATAACCCAGCTATGATACTCGAGAATCACAACGCGTCTCTCAAATACAAAAGTGTAAAGCATGTACAAAAAACGAACAGGGCGAGAAGCAGTGCACGAGAGATTATGTAGAATCAGAATATGAAGAATAGAATATGAGCTCAAAAGTGTTTTCCATTGAGGGGGTAAACTGTTAAAGCATTATTTTCTGTAGAATATGTCGAGAAAAGATAACTACACAGGGGATATGTTAAAACTAGAAATATTAATGCACATATTTTGAAGAACGGTACACAACTGTAAACCGTTGTTTTTCCTATTATAGCATAGATTTTTATCCTTACCAATCCTCTGCTGTCATAGAAAACATTTTATTAATTCACTTTATCTACTGTTAAAACGTTAGAGGCAAGTTCGTTGTTTGCTCAATTGAACAATCCAGAATATCTTTTCGATGGATAATTTCCTGTCAGTAGTGCGAAAAACAGCAGTGAATTCAGGCCTTGTTTCATATCAGGTAGTTGTAACCAGAGTCATTTGACGCACCGTGGGATGCGTAGCGAGAAAACGCTAGGCCAGCCATTTCTGTGCAACATTACTCTTGGTGTGCAGGGCACTGTCTGAATTGAGAGAAAATAAGATGAGATCGTGGTCCGGCTCCCTGCCCCATGACTACCGCCGGCTGCACTGTCATAGAGAAATAGGGTCAGTGATGGTCTTTGAATGAGCGGGCGCAATTAGGTAAAAGATATACAGCACAGTGATCGAAGTTGCGTTTCAAATACCGGACATAAATGGTTTGGTGAAGTTAAATAAAAACAATTATCATTGTACTCTGGTACTTGGCTGCCCACAAGCGTTCTTGCAATGGAACTGTATTGCTTTACTACCGACTGGTTACGGAAAGCAACTCATTTTCGGACTGAGTCCCTTCCTTGCACGTGAACGAACTGATCGCCTTGACTTTTAAAAGCTATCTCAGGAGAATAGAGCCTGAGGCTTAATGTGAAGCCGCTTGGTGTCTCCTCGTCCAATTTCGAGGCTTGCCATTATATGCGTTTTGTCCCACGCTGAACTCGCACCCAAACATGATATATTTCGTAAAATGCGCATAGGGAAATGTGTCTAAGAAAGCCCATTTTATTAAGTTTGTGTTCAAAAAAGGGGAAGGGGGACTTGAGGAATTCAGGAGGAGGATTCAAAATTTCTGGAGGTTGTCGGGGGGACTTGAAAGTTTTGCTCTGCCCATGGTTGGGGGGGGGGGTGGAAATATTTTGGTCCGCAACATTTTGATGTCATCCAATGGTTCTAATGTTAGTTATAATTAACGAAAATCTATTACCGTTTTGTTGCATTTTATGATTTTAATCGCGAAAAAATCTAAAAATGTATGAGTGCCATAATTTTTTGTAAAAATAAGTAGGCATTGTAACGGGGCTGAAGCTGCAACTCTTGATAATTTTCAATATTTCTATGCAATGTATCAAATACAGCTTCTTTGTGTTTCACGACAGCATGCTGAAACACAATATTCAGTTTGTCAACAATGCCTGTATATCTAAATATTTGTGATAATTGATTTCGAGTCCAGACTGAAATTTATTTGTAAATGATACAAATACAGATATATGAGAATAATCAAATATTAGAGAAATAAGATGGGGGTAGTCACCATGCTTGAACTTCTACAATGTATGATTAGAAGTCACAGATTTTCTCGAAAATCGCTTCAGATCAATATACATATATATATATATATATATATATATATATATATATATATATATATATATATATATATATATATATATATATATATATATAACCATTCATTTCTAGTTCATGCAGTAAATGAAACTTTCACATCTTATCGTACAAAAGCACAGAAGTAAAATTTTGAACATAACCACTCTATTTTAAATAACAAAGCTGTGACTGTCAGCTCTCAAACTAGTGTGCCCCCACAAGATGAAATTACAGGTCAGCCTACCATAAATTATCTTACAATTGTTCCAGCAAATATTAGCGTTTTAAATTAAGATGATGTTACCTTTGGAAAAGATTTCAAAACACAAGATACTAAACATAATTAAAGTTTTCTTGTCAACAAATGCTGGCCTAAATCTCCATAAATGCAATAAAGAAACTTAGAAACTATATGGTAATTATTCTTCATGGTACTTTATCATCCAATCTTGTAAAGCAACACAAGTCACCCTCTTAACTCGTTTTCGACAGCTTTTGTTTTTTCACCAACTTTCCTTTGTCTGTTGTGTACAAAGGCGATACAAATCCGAATACTGAAATTTGGGGCCACTGCGTCGGCGTAAAATGCCCTTTAGGTTGTTGTTTGTTGACACGAACAGGAGCTGTTTTTTTCTGAAGCTTTGGAAACCTGATCGATTGCATTCAGAATTGCGACACTTTACCATTGAGGAAAACGAAAGAGCGATTAAGCAGTGAATTCGTTGCTAGGATGGCTAACAAAGTCGGCATAATACCTGTCAATACATGATGCTTCAAAGATGCAAAATTTATTTGAAATAAACAACGTAAACTTTAAATCGTCTCTCAAATACGAAATCGTAAAGCATGTACAGAACACATTCAAGGTAAGAATCAGCGGGAGAAATAATGTGGAATCAGAATATGAGTTCAAACGTAATTCAAATTTAGGACGTATACTAAAGACACATTCTTTCATGCAGAAAATGTCGAGTGAAGGTAATAACTATACAGATGGTAGATGTGTTGCAAGTAGAAATATTCATGCAAGAACTACACACAATTATAAACCCATGTTATTTTCATTGCATCATAGATTTTATTTTTCCCATCCTCGGCAGACAGGAAAACACTAAATCAATTGCGAATGATTTATTTAGGGAGCCGTCATCATTTATGGGGGGGGGATCGGAGTATGTGAGGGGTCTCTCAAAAAATTGAAAGCTGCAGGGGGGTTGTTCAAAATTTGGAGAGAAAGAAGGAGGTTACTGAATTTTTGGTCCAAAATACATTGAAACACCGCACAATTGCACACATCAATTTCTCAAAATTTTCACCGTGGATCTAGGACAAAACAGAACTGTTTGACCTTGGCCAGCGTTTAAGAGCCATTTGCAGGAGATAAATGTTTCGTATCTCAGGAAGAGATTTCAAAACACAAGGTGTATGTTCATCGTGGGACAGCACGCAAGATGACATTACAAACCAACGTTCGTTAAATCATCAAACAATTGTATCAGCCAATATTGGCCCTCCTAACTAATAAACAAAGGAGCTAAAACACAATAAAAGGTGTTGTGTCAGTAATGTTTGTATGAATTTTAATTTATGTATTCTAAATTCAATGAACGAAATTTAATTGCAATGATATGACAATTATTCGTCATGGTTTATTAAATCCTAGCTTGTAAGGTATTGTAAGTCACATTCTTGACTCTCTATTGAAAGCTTGTTTTCACCCACGTTCCTTTGTCTGTTGTATATCAAGGCGATACAAAGCACCAAATTTATGAATATCCGAAAATTGGGCAAGGTGCCTCTGGGCTGCCCCAAAAGTGTTATTTGTTGAGGCGCACTTGTGCTGTATTTCTGAAGCTATGGAAACCTGATCTATTGCATTCATAATATCGGCATTTTACTATTGATGAAAACGAAAGAGCGATGATGCAGTGAATTCGTTGGTAGGATGGCTTAGAAAGAAGGCATAATACCAGTGAATATATTCTCACATGCAAAGTTAATTTATAATAAGCAAGGCATACTTGAAAACCACAACACGTCTCTCAAATACAAAAACGGAAAGCATGTACAGAACACGAACAAAGTAAGAATCGGGACTTGCAAGAGGGATAGTGTTGAATCAGAATATAAGTTTAAACGTATTTCGAATTTAGGGCGTATACTATCGACACATTCTTTCATGTAGAAACTATCAAGTAAAGGTGATAACAATAGAGGAGATAGATGTGTTACAAGTAGAAATATTCATTGCCCATGTTAGTAGTAAAGTAAACGTGGACAACTGGGATGAAGTAAGAATTTTACACCCCATTTTATTCATTTATCTACATGAAGCGAAGGAAAAATTAACCATCCATGTAACTAAAGTGTGACCCTGACCTATATATGAACTCACGCGCAACAGTGCATTGTCCTGAACTAAGCGGGGAAATTCCCTGCTGAGCATGTTTATACATGTACGGGAAATTCCGTGTGAGTCATCACCATCAAACTAGCCTATATAAAGGACCCCGTTGTCAGTCCGGCCGGCCGGTCGCGGAGTCTAGCTGATGTTGAACACGAAGTTCCTATCGGTACGAACTAACTTTCATATCCATTCAATCCATAATATCGTAGATATCGCTCCAGCGGCGGACTAAATCCTTCTTGTTTTTGAATTTCTAGCGCCTGATGAAATATGTCCTGAATAAGTTCTGACCCCGGAGCCTCTGTTGTTGCGCCTTTTTCTTGTATTTGTGTAAGCAGCTGTTTATATTGAACATAATAATGTTTATATTTCTCTCGTCTCTTTGCTACACCCGTTTTCCCTTGTATTACATCAATAACAACACCTGGTATAGGAGTTAAGGCTAACAGTACCGGAACTGTTGGAATTGCTGCTATTACAGCAGAGCTTACAAGAATTCCTTAGTAATATTGAGAGCCATATCAATTCGACCCATTAATTTATAACTTCGTCGATATGCAGCACTTGTTCTTTCTATGTAATCAGCCAATTGTTCAACGCTTTCAACAACTGAGATGTGCATTTTTTACTGTATATGTAAGGGATTATAAAAATAATTGTAGTAATATAGAAAGACAATATGGCAGAAGGAGGAGAAGAAAATATAGCACTCCAGGATTTCGATGATGCAAATGTAAATGACGATGATGATGCTACTGCTGAAACAACTTTTTCCTATGATGATGATACCTTTGCAGAAGCCGGTCCTTCCCAGGCTGGCTCACGCGATAGCCCGCAGGTGGATCCTTCGACTAGACATAGAGTAGAACTTACAAAGCAAGAGGCTGAACGACTCTTAAACAAATATAAGATTACTAATACGGATGCACGAAACGAATTTATTTTAAATTCTAAGATTGAAGGTGGTGAACTTTATTATAAAGAAATCAGAGTTACAACAGATAAAAGAAGTAGATTTTTAGAGAAATCTACGTTAAAAAAGAGGGCAGGAGGTTCTGAATTTATAAATAAAGTATACGGATGGAGTGGAGTCGAAAGCGCAGAGCCCGAATATGTGAGTCGTACATTGTATTCTGTAGATGTGGAAAACGATAAAATACCGGCTGAGAAGATGACGCCAGAAGACATGGGTATATACAAAGATAAACTGACAGAGTTACGACAAGATGCCTCTGGTAATGCAGATAAAATACAAGCTTTTGAAAATAAAATCGAAAAATGGAACAATCTAAACCCCGAATATAGAGCTATTAATGATGAATTAAGGATTGCGAATATGCGTATTAGCGACCTTAACAACGAAAAAGTTAAAATAAGGCTATTGAAAAGAGAAGCTGAAAAACAGTTAAAGGAAATTCCTGAAGATCACACCCAAGGAAAAGAAAAAGCCAAGAAACTACTAGCTGAACTCATAACAAGAGAAGCTAAAGTTGACAATCGAATTGAATACGAACATGGTAAGATCAGTGAGGCACGTGAAAGTCTGGCTACGACTAGGTCTCTTCGTGATGTAATTTCCGATCCAGAATTATCACTGAGACTGAAGCTGACAGAATTATTTAAACGAAATGGTATAACAATCGCTGCAATACTGACTGCCCTTGGAATGACAATATCAACAATTGCCCTGGCTGTAACTAGAGGAGGAGGGGGAGGAGGGGGAGGAGGAGCAGGAACTGGCGGGTCTGGTTCAGGTCCACCCAAAGTATATACAAAAGCGAAAGAAATTGTAAAGCAATTTGGCGAATGGTTAAAAACATTGGCCGCAAAAAGTGCTGCTGCAATACCAGGTTTAATCGGTTCCCTCGTCAGTTTTCTATTAAAAACAGCAGGATCGGTGGTTGGATTTGTTGGAGAACAGCTATGGATATTTTTAACTGGATTAACATTAGTCATTATAAATAAAATTATGTATTAATATATCACACTCCCTACGGCATCAACATGTTTGGTGAAAAGAATATTGCAAAGTTTCTTTCTAAAAATAAAGACCTGTTTGGTTTCTCTGTCGAATTGGAATGGTGCAAACTCCGACGAGTAAATCGACATATACTTCGAGCAAATCCAGGTGTCCGACTCAAAGATGATAATCTGTATCATAACATTTTAGCTTTCGTGAAGGAATGTCAGAAGACTAACTTCTTTAAGCGACTAGAATTCATAGCTGTATTCCAGGATACTGAGGATGACCAAGAGGCTCATCATCTCCAAGAATATTGGGTTCTTCGATTGATTCGCGACACAGGCAATCGATTTATCTTTCAGGCAGACGGAAATATTTACGTAAAGATGTGATTTGAATTTTTTCTTCTAAGTCATTATATACACGAAATGAAACTTAAGATGTGATTAATTTTCTTTTTAACATGTAATTTCTTTTTTTCTTCTACTATATACATTACACGAAAAATGGGGTACGATAGAACATTATCACCGACTTTCACCAACCGAATACCGAATGGAACAAAGTCAGAAAGAACTCATCACGTGATTGCTCATAATCCAAGTGAGGCAGATCCAGGCCAGACACTTATCATACGATGTCCGAAGTTAGAAAGCGGAGTACTCTTAGTTCCAGATACTTTCGACCTGGTTTTTGATCTCGAAGTAACGGGAGATGAATATAACCGAGTAGTACAAAATGTTGCAAAAAATTTGGTGGAGCGTATGAAACTCACATTTGAGGGTCAGACACTTTTCGATTTGAATAAATATAACCTTATTGAATGTTATCGCGATCTCTTCAAACATAAAAAGGAGAGAACGAACATGACACTGTACGGAATTCAGAACGAAAATCTAAGAAAATTAAGAAGCGGTTCGACCGATGGAGATCAAAACGTCGTGGGCGATAAGTTACTTTTCGACACATATAAACAAAATATGCTATTCGTCTCACTCATCCCCTAATAACAGGTCATGGAGTTGCATATCCAAAAGCGTTAGGGAGTCATATTGAATGGGAAATTACGTTGGCACCCGCCTCCCAATTACTTGTCAGTAATAATGTTGTTACAGCCAATTATAAATTAAAAAACATTCAAATGGAATACGAGACAATTTCTGACCTCGATCTCGCGAGGTCAACTGCTGGTTATTACAACGGTGGAAAAAGTTACCTTTACGAGCATATACATTATTTTAGAACAATCCCATTCAAAGAATCGGACACGGTTATCAATGAAAATATAAATGTACCACGACGTAGCATTAGAGGTATCGCTATACTCTTCACTAAAAATCAGAATCAGACAGAACTGAACAGTGAACTTTTCTTTAACCCATCCATTGAATCTGTGTCTGTATCAATCGAAGGCATTGCAAATAAAGTGTACGCTCAGAAGATGATACCAAGACAATTTTGGCGAGAGGTGCGACGGTATTTTGCTGAAGATAAAGATTGGTGTGAAATTGATATAGATGAGGCCGATTATTTGAAGAATAAATTCTGTCTGTTTATCGATCTGCGTAGCTTTAAAGATATTGAATTTCATGGAAATGGTTTAAAAGTAATGAACACAAAGGACGGAATACAGCTTGAGATCCTGAAGAAAGATGCCTCGTGGGGTGGCGATGACGCTCACAATGATAATATATTTGCCCACATTTATGTTATCAGTGATGCCCTGGTCTCTATTGAAAATAGTAGATTAATGTCTTTACAATTTTAAACCATGACCCGTCATTCCTATCGGCCATGTTTCTGCCAACCATTCGCCCGTGTCCGGATTGTATAACTGCACACGTTTGATATCATTTGGCGCCATCATGATTTTACTGCGCTTTTCACTACGGATTTCTCCAGCCTTTTTCCGTACAAACTGTACAAACTGTGCCGGCTCGGGCTCCTTCCCAGTTTCAAATAGATCTTTATAATCTTCAAAGTTCAAATGTTTTCTAACACAAACATCTTTCACCCCTTTATTTTTTTTCGTCTCGGAAGTTGGAGTTCGAAAAGCATACACTTTCGAGCGTATGCCGACAAAATCAAGAATAGGTTCACCATTCAACTCATCTTTAAATTTACCTATCACTTTTTTATTAATCTTCGGAAAGTTGGGGGCCACCATGGCCCCACTCATCCCACTAGTATCATATATAGACTTCTCACCATTCTTTTCCACATCTTCCCGAACTATATCATTGAAAGTTACGTCCGGGGAGGGTATTGGCACACTGTAAACAAAACTGTCAGTATCCATGTAGGCTAATCGTATTCCAGGGAACTGGGCCCGAAAGTAATTGTAATGCGTCTCATACATAAGCAGCTTAGAAAGTTCCAGTACTGCGGCGCCGATGAAAACTGGTTTTACATATCTATGCTCATCTGTTTTCAGTTCCAGTAGGGCACTATCGCAGGAATCGCCATCCTCTTCGGAAGTTATGAAAGTTATATGTTTCATCTTTGGATTATACTTCTGAATCTTTTTACGACCACTATCCGTACCGTTCCAGTCCGAAACAAATTTAAAGTCTCTGTACTTTCGAACATCTTCTATTGTCTTACCGAACATTGCATTATTCATCAGCTTATAGAAATTCTTTTCGAAATCTGTCCTCCCCTTTGCCCTCATTTTAGTGTTAAAGTCAATATATTTCGCGAGACATGGAGCTTCATCGAAAGCAAGCACCCGATAAATCTTTTTCAATCTCATTCCCATCCGAAGATAGAATTCCAGCAACTTGTAGTGTAAGACATAGGACTCTCTATCCATCACACTTGTAATCAGTCGACCGCCCTGCCTCGGAAATTCATAGTGATGCGGTGCTAATGGCAAATCGCTGTGTTCTAGATGTAATTCGGGGGGATATTCTAAGTCTACTTCTAGAAAACTTGGTGGAAAGGTGGCGCCAGGTCCCCACGCTCCGCCGTCTCGGGAACCCGCTCCGCCGGCGGCCCATTCCTCCCACTCTTCCATCGTCATCCAATGAAGTCCGCCCGTAGGCATTGCCTGACTCATTGCCCAGCCGTAGAGATTGTTTGCATCGAGATATTTTATTTCGGTCACCGGTTTCTCCGGATCGTAATTCGCGCCAGCGTAAGCTGGATGATTTGTCTGTAAATAATGAATATTACACTGGCTGATGCCGCCTCGAATCCCCCTCTGTACGAAATTCATCTGCTCAGCATCTTGAATGAGCCCAAATTTATTACCTGTGTAAAGTAACATAGCATCCCATGTCAAGCCGGGCGCTGACATATAGTGGGCCGGATCTAACTTATATGCTTCTAAACATGTGTCACGGAAATTTTCGAATATATTTGCAAGAAGGAGAACATCCGTCTCACAATAGAATTCCATATAATCACGAATCGTCTTACATCCAACTTCGTCCCATACTCTTAATGCATGTTCGTAATCAGACTCAGAAATCCCCTCTTCCGTCAATTCGCTATAAAATTCCCCTCTCTCCGGGAGCTGGTTCTCTCCCAGTCTGTCAACCGAGTCTAAATATTCGTAGGGGAAGAAACCTTTCGCCCTTTGAATGTCCGGGTACGAAAGTGGGGCCGCCGTCCACCCGTGGGTCTCCGGCACAGTTTTTGCCAACTTCGCCAATGACCCATCATCAGCTGAGCACTGTCCATAAACTTTATAGAAAAGAAACGTCTCTTTATCTCCCTCTTCCCTCCGGCAACAACAATTGAGGCGTGAAAAATAAATGTTTTCGAGAGACCCATAATTCCTCCATTGCTCGTCTTAGCTATGATTTTAGGCTCTGGTCCGGAACCCCCTCCGGCGTCAGCATCTCCTTCGGTAACGATTTCATGTAATTCTTTCAAAATAAAAGAACCATCGTATCCCTTGAGGTTGTGAAAGTAGATAGGAATGGTTCTCGACGGCCGGCATCCCTCGCAATAAAAAGTCGCCTCCTCCTTCACTACTCGGTATCCTGCCGGCTCTCCACATGCAATACAGACTGGATCACATCCGTCGCGCCGGTAATTAGAAGGATCCCTCATCGGTATTATTTTCCAATAATACGATTTAGAATAATACTCGGCCCGTTCTTTCATATCCTTTAGAAAGTCTGTAACACAGGAGAGACCTGTGAATGTTCTTTTACCATAAACAGTGGGTCGGCCCGGGCCTCGTTCCGAAGGTCCCCGCGATCCTCCCCACCCCCGTTCCACCATAACATACGAAAGACAAATTGGAATGTGTCGGCCGGTCCCCTTCTCAATAATGCCTCAGTATCTGCATAGACGACGTAGGGAGAAGGAACCTTCTTCCGATGTCCTTCAAATTGACACACTTCCTTAGGAAAATCTGGCTGGGCAGTGTCTGTTCCACAGTATACCTGATGTTTTTCTAATTCTTCTGTTGACTTAAAACCTCTTTTACAAACCATACAAATACACTTCCGTCTGCGCTCATTCTTTCGATTAGTACGAGAATTACGAAGGCGATTTTCCGCAGTAATTGGTACGAAGTGAGAACGGTCGCCGTCTTCGCCAACTATCAGTAAGATATTTGCTATTTGATTCCTATCGGCTTCACCTTCGGAATGGGCACTATATAACACAGTTATGTCGGACGGGGGAGAGGATCATTTTCGTAGATCTGAAATACTTGAAGTTTGATGCCTGGATTTTGCTGCTCGAAGCGCCTGAATACAGTCAGATCGGCGGGCGTAGGAAAGGGAATACCTTCCCAACAGTAGTCAGCCATAAATGGGGCGTACGTATTCCATTTTCTCCTTACCTGACCACATTTCTTTTCACGAAATTCGGGGTCGGTCAACTTTAAACTTGCTACGATGGCGTATTGAAAACAGTTCTCGCTGCCCGAAGGTAGCACCAGATCGCTAACACAATGCTTATTTTTTAACCATCTGGGAAGTTGGACGGCGCCAGCCCCGAGTAAAACTTCTACTAGAATTACTTCAAAATTAAGTATCTCCTCGAGAACGAGACCAGAACCCTCAACATTTTCAATTGTATCAAGCATAAGGTCGTAGCGATCTATTAATTGTTGCCCCACATCGATCCCGATCCTCTTACATCTTTTGTGTATGTATCATTTAATTTAACATACAATGAACGCGGTTGTGTATTACCAGTTTTCGGATCCGATAATTTGACTTCCATTTCGGTATAAACAGAGTACATCTTTCCGGCCCCTTTGACCATACCTTCAATATCCACCAGCTCCCCGATATCCTTGACTCGCTTGACTTCAGAAATTCTTTTCGTAAAACTGCTCCCTTGAATGCTGTATGTAATCGACGGGCCATAATAATCTTTATGATATATACTATCCTAAAAATTTTTAAAATGAAAAAATAATTATTCTATGATAGGTCATCAAAATCCACTATAATATTTTTGTCAGCATTTATTTGTTTATATATCTCACCTAATCTTTCTAAGTCGACTATTTCTTCCGCATCTTGAATTTCTGGTTTATTAGGCGCAGCACAAAATATTAATCTCTCAACAGTGAAAGAAAGGGCACGTTTATTTAAGCGCGGTTTAAATGCTAAGAATTCTATCTTACTACCTTTCCTGATATTACGAGGTACAATAGCAGGATTTTCTCGGACTGGCAATGGGCTCACTGTTTTAAAACCGCAGTCAATTTCTTGAACCATATCAATACATGTAGCGCTTTTAAACTGAAATTTAAAATACGCAACTGGCTGAGGCCCCTCGCTCCCTCGCTTCTGATACACTTTAGATGGATTGTAAAATCCGGTAGTATTCTTGGAGTGAGCGGCCAGGCTTGCAGCATAACTTTTAGCAGTGCTTGCATCGAAACTTTCACCTAGGGTACGGAATATTATTAAATCAGTAAACTTTTGAAGACTCGGTTGCCAACGGACACACACCCCATCGCATGTAGCAGGATCTCTAGAACCGTACTTAGGTCCGATGGGGAAAACTACTTCTAGCTCACTGTCTACGTATATGAAAGGATCTACCAAAGATTCACCAAATATGAGTTTACCGTCACTGATTTGAATATTCTCTTCTCCGGTTTCAAGTATTTTATTGCAGTTGAAATAGAAAGGATTGTCATTGTATTATCGTATATATCTTAATAAAAAATAATTTAAAAAATTTTTTTTCTATGATATAGTATCCCCAAAATGCCATACATATTCATAAATGGACCAACTGGAAGTGGTAAGAGTTACGATGCATTAAATTTGGATCCGCTTCACGTACCAGAATTTGACACTAGTTTTTCCAGCAACATTGCCGACTTTTATAATGGGCGCTCCCCCGTTTCGATTGCCGATTTTCAGAAACAGTTTATAGATCATACTCTTAGTTTACAATATCAGGCTGGGATGGGGAGGGGGAGTGGGAGGGCCTCCCTTCAGAACGCTACATTATTTGTGACTCTTCCATCATTCAACATCTGACTTTTTCTAGAATCCGGGGCGTTTCCGTGGCAGCGGAAGAAAAAAGGATTGTTTCTTTAGCATTTAACCATTTACATAGTTTCATTATCATATTCAAAGATATGCCCTGGGATTATTGCAGGCGGAATGTGTTGACTCGAGCCAGGTCGTACGAAATAACCGCCTTAAAAGAACTAGAAGAGATTCACAACAAGTTCAAACAGACTTTCTTAGAAATTTGCCACGACTACAGGCTTCCATGTTTGGTAATATGGAACGCTCTTACGCATGAAGTTCTCAATAATATACTTAATCCAACAATTGATACCGAGACAGTTGGGCCAGTAGAATCTCCACGAGCTTTTGACTTTGGAATTGCATGGGGCGGCGGCAGCCAAGGATTTTAATAGACGGTTTCAGCAAGGAGGAACTTGAAAAAGCTTATTATCCACCTGGTCAAGAACAACTAGAACAACCTCGAGTCTCACTCAAGAACCTACACAAACTTCTTAATGCTTGTGAATCTGTGCACGCTTATAATGCTTCTTTTGACTTACAGGCACTTGATATGATGAAACCTTACGGTTCTGTAAGGGACTTTGAAGTTACTTGTCTATGGCTCATGTCAGTTGTGTACATTATACTTCAACCAGAACTTATAGATAAAGCTGAAAAAGGGGGACTCAAAAGAACAGCTAATGGCAACATGCACAGTCGCTTTGAAGATCTTGCAAACTTAATATGTGGCTCCGGATCCTTCCCTGTACCACCTCATCCACATAAGGCCAGACAAGATGCAGTAAGTGAACATTACTTACGAAAGTACATGATAAATAATTGGCCAGGTGGTTGGAAGAATAATGGTAAGCTGTCACTTTCAGCTTTCAAGAAATTAAGACTTTTTCCATGGTACTTACTGAATAACTTTCGTAAATACTTACGTTAGTACTTACGTAGTACTTGACAAGTACCAGCACAGGAACTTACGTAGTACTTGACAAGTACCATGGACAGGAACTTACGAAGTTCTAATAACATTTTCCTCTGGCTCCCAACTATTGAAACTTTCTGGATAGCCGCGCCATTTTATCAGATAATATTTCTTTCCTCTAATTTTTTTCGTCTTCAAAATTCGTTCTACTCTGTACAGCTCGTCCGAAAGGGCACTCTGAAGTTCATCGGAGTAGAAAGTGCCGAGTATTTCCTCTCCATTCAGATCTTTTATTTTGTAAACTGGTGGCGTTCCTAGTCCAGCTGCGTACACAACTTTTGAAACCACGAAAATTTCCTCTGTCCAATTTGGTAAATATCCTTTCTTAAAAGTGGTCTTGTATTTTGTAATTCGGACTCGTTCTCCCGGCTTGAATTCAGGGTTAACTCCCCCGGCTGCCAACTCAGGACCGAATAGTGTATAAAATGCCTGCCAATCGTTCTCCTCTGTTACGTCCCTGGGTTTCATTTTGATACTTCCGTGAACGGTGTTGTTGTAATTCTCAAGAAGTTGTGGTAAAATAGAAAGCCATTCACGTGTCTGTTTATATGTAAAGTATTTCCACATCATCGTCTTAAGCGTCCGATTAAAACGTTCAACGACGCTAGCTTTTTTATCACTGTAGGTGTGAAACCAGTGAATTCCCACCTCCTCCAACCACCCCTGCATTTTTCGATTAGTAAATTCCCGCCCCTCATCTGTCTGAAGTTTGTCGGGCCTTCTCCCGGATTTCTTAATCACGTCTTGTAGCGCCTGCAACGTATCATCCGCTGTTTTTGACTGTATCGGCCTGGCCCATGCGTATTTACTGAGTACATCGATTACTGTTAGCATGTATCGAATGTTACGATTCTCTTTTGCGAATGGGGGAGGGAATTCCACGAGATCCGCTTGCCATTGAGAGTCTATCGATGTTACAAAAACGCGCCGGCCGCCCGAACCACCCCCACGAGTACGAGGTACCGGTTTATGTAGATTATAAGTTAGCTGAGTTTTTAACCACTCCTGCACCTCTTTCTTGGTCACTTTCAGTCCGCTGGAGCGTGCTGCGTCATATAATTTTTGTACACCTCCAAAACCAGTTTTCGGGTTGTAATATAATTCTCTAAGAGTACCTTCGGCTTCAGCTTCCATAATTGTTATATTATACGAAAAATTTTATGCCGTACGGATGCCGTAAACGAAATACTAGTTTACTGAATTGTGTATTTTGCAATTGATTGATTAGTGAATCTGCCTTCTGTTTTGACATCCTCATTCCATATTGTTTTATAATAGAGTTGATGTCTATCTCGCTCGGTGTGAAAAATAGTACTAACATCTGTATGTTTTCCCTGAATGGTTTACTAATACTAGTATATTGTTGAGTCAGAACCCAGACAGATAATCTGTCATGTCTTGAGCTGAAAGCAATTTTGACTAAATTGTCACTGCGCTTCTTCATATCTTTGCACGCGGCGCAGTCGTCGAGTACTATTAAAGTGTTTGTACCGGCCCATTCCTTATGTACGAAGGCTAGTGTATCTTCCACAGCATCGTGTTCGACCGGAAGCACGAATACGTTGTCATCTGTGAAAATGAATCTTTTATTGTACGTTTCATTGTTCATGAATGTCGGACAAATGAAAACTATATATTCGAATTTCCTTAAGTACGGACCGGTGAGGAGGTCCATTACAAATTCTGTTTTGCCAGAACCTATCGGTCCAGTTATAATCATGTTGAATGGTGGGGTTGCGAACATTTCCATCGGATCGGATCTATATACTGTAAATAAATGTAATGAATATTGCTAAAGATAACAAACCAATTTTACCATATTCATGAATAGGGTCTGCGCTGGTCACGGCTGCTGCCTTCCGTTCCGAAGCGTTCCGAAGGGGGTGGAGGGCCTTCGGGGACCGAATCCGAGTCGTGTCATTGTGAGGTGACTCTCCGGACTCGTCCTGCCACTTCACAGGATCTCCCCCCTCCCCTCCTCCTTCCATCTCGTGTACAGCACTTTCTCGAACTTCTGTGTTTATATCACCGTTCACCCCGAAGGTCATAGATTCTGTTGCGTATTGCAATTCATTATTATAACCTGCGATTAAAGGGCCCGAAAGAATGACCATTTCAGACGGTAAGAGAAGTAAATTTGGTGAGACTGCCATATCAAGTTTGACACCAGTATTCATTATTGTGTCTTGATATCGCCGATAACTGATTACTTTGTCGGTATTGCGAATTTCATCTTCGAGGAGAACGCCGAATTCTTTTCGGACTTGCTCTGCACTGCCAGTATCGCCCACTATGGTACTGCGAATATTTGCTTGTGCACCGAGTATGCAATATACGTAGGCTTCAAGGCTTTCATTGAGGCGAGCGAGACCGGCCTTTGTTAGTCCGGAGTCTCCTGTCAGAGGGATGAAACTATTATATTGTCCCTCCGATCCATCATTTCGGAAGAAATAGTAGTGCGGTCTGTCTTTGTCGGGCAGTACATGTTTTTTCTTTCCAAAAATGGTATGTGTATAGAAAACGCCTCCGTCGGCGGAGAGGAAAAAGTCCCGACCGTTGTATATCGCTTTTGGCTGTCTAACGGGCCCACGATTAGTATAATATTCATAACCATAACCAAGACCTTTATTTTGACCTTTTCGATAACGAAAGTCGGACTTCGTTGGACTTATATTTCCAAATTCTGTACATAGAAGTTCATATTGGACGAGATTGTATGGATTGTCGCCGGCTTTGAAGGTGGGGGTATCGTCTGGAAGTGCAACGCCCATTTCGTGAAGGATACGACGTATTGTAAAATATACATGGAAACGGCAGAATGATCGTATTTGCGGAGGAAATTTCTTATCGAAGAGATGGGTGAATGATATACCACAACCAGTAGTGCTACACCATACAGCGAAATTCAGTTGCTGGTCCCAGTATTTCATCTTTGGGCTGCCCAGCCAGACATTACTTTCTTTCGCTGATCTATGAGTGATTACATTATCTTTGAACACATCCCGAGGATGAAAAGTAAATTTTTCTGTCGGCGTTACATATATTTCTAAGTCCATGAGAATAGGTTTTATTCCTCCGTTCGGTTTGGAAGGAATATCAGAATGCTGTACTGTTGGTATGCTCGTCTTATTCAATTGAAAAGCAACTGGGAATAAGTCTGTACTCATTATTCGTGTTTCTATATACATATAGATTTAAATGGAGGAGAATTTTCCCGGAATCCCTGTCGGAATCCCTATCGGAACGTTAGGGGTACTAACATTCCAGACTATGTTAATACTTTATTTCGGATTCAGGTTTAAACGAATTTTTTATTTTTTACTAAGAATAGATAACATACTGCAAACAATGGAGAATTTAATAAAGTCATCGGCAGCGGCAAATATGGCAGCGCATTCCGAAGGGGCTTCGGCACCTTCGGCGCCTTCGGACGCTCAATCCATAATAGAGACAAAACGTGAAAAAATACTCTGTGTCATCGCAAGTGGTCAAAGTAAGTTATTTTTTGGTAAGGAGTTACAGTTAGAGAAGTGGAAACGTGGAAAGATGAATTCATAACACGAGCCTTTAAAGTCTATGAAGCGAAATACAGTTCTCTTATAAGTGATACCATCACTCAAAGTTTCATAGATCTAGGAGCCCGTGCAATTAGTCAGGTAGTTCCAATCGATGATCGAGATAACTATGCCACTGATCTTAAAAAGGATTTTATTCTAAACAGTGAAATAAAACGATTATCAGGACGGATAGCGTACACGTGGGGGCCCGTGATTGCTCTAATTTCCACCGGTTTAATTACGGGTAAACATTTAAATTTTAAAAAAATCGGGTTTAATATAGTACCTGAAATAAATGGATTCAACTTCGCCGACTCAGCAAACGGAAACGACGACGGGGCCCACACCGGAAACGGAAACGATTCCGACACAGCGCAACATAGAGAAAGTGACGTTACCGCCGAAGCATCCAGGGAGAGTTGCTGCGGGCAAGAAATTAGCGGAATGGAACAGGCAAAACAAGGAGAAGAAACTAAAAGCAATGGAGAGGGAGGGAGGGGAGGGGAGTGATGCGGTAGCGACTGAAGCAGACCTACCGCCTACAATGAAAGAACAGTGTGATAATAATTCACGCTGGTATAATAAATGTTATCTTGTTTTAGGAATTGTGGGAGTTTCATTGACTGCATTAGGGCTATATTGGGGGCGTGCTCGGCATACCCCCTGTCCCGTTAATCGATCGAGTCCAGATCGGAAAGATCCTCCCCAAAATAAGAAAGCGGAAAAAACAGAGCCAGTAGCGGCTCCGGGGGCCAGCTCCTCTACATTGTATGAGATGGATTAACTCCCCATATTTTTATTTTTTATTTTATATACTAGTCAGCAATCATGGATATTAAAACAGTTGTAAACACAATGTACGATGGTATTGTAATCGCAGGACTTGCGATGGGATATCTTATGATCTCCAGCAAATTTCTGAAAATAGAGGTTGGCGATCCAAGTCGACCAAATTTGACTCGATTGGCAAAATTAGGCGGTGCTACTGCTGCTGCGGTTGCGACCAAAGATCTCCTTGAACAGAAAAATATTATTCCTGCAGAACCTTATACTTCGTAATGGGCACCTTCGGAATAATAATAATATTCATCGAACATTTATACTTAGTAATATATACATACAACGTACAACGATGATCATTTGGATTGAAAGCAAAACAGGTGAACCTGTTACTGTTAATTTTTACCCTTGTATTGACACGACACAGTTTACGAAGATAAGACTGCTAGAGTGCGGACTATATAATTCATGGCATAACATAACATCGACAAATAATGTAATAAAATATCAAGAAGGTGACCAACCGAAGAAGACTAAATCAATACGTCCAGGTAACTACAATATCGATACGTTAAACAAAGCAATCGGGTTGAAGCAAAAAATTAATTTTGAAAAACATCTGCCGACAAACCACGTTCTTCTAACTTTGGCTAAAGATGTTAAAGTTTATTTCAATGCTACAGGTAGCTTCGCCAACGTCGTTGGCTTTTCAGATAAGCCAGAGGACAACCCAGTTATAAAAAGTACTATGAGTCCGAAGAAAGTGGATTTCTTAACAGTCACTAAATATATAGTTCATTCAGATGTAGTCGATGTTACTGGAAATTATGTTTCATTTGGTTCGGGTGCCTCCGGAGGATACATACAGGGGAAAGTATCGAACTGTTTACAAATACTTCCCATCCGGGATACGAGAGAAATAAGTGAAAAGGTTACTTACGATTTTAAAAACGGAGCAATTTCTATGCCATTGAGAAAAGGGGGAGATTACATGAATTCAATGCGTATCTGGATAACAGATCAGGATGGGAACATGATCGATTTCAATAACTGGCCAATTAGCTTTTGTATTGAATTATTGTAGTCCCGAAGCGGGGCCGGTGTAACCCTATCGGAAGATAAACCATCCCACGACCAATCCTCCAGCAATATATATCATTTCATATTTCTTTGCTCAGGACTGGGTTGATAATAATCTGAGAATTGCGCTAACGCTTGCGCTGGACTTGACGTAGAGTTGCTTTGCACCGCTTCTGCTTCTTCCAGGATTTCTGCATCTGTATCTCTTAATTCTGCCGCAGCATGTGCATCCTTGCCTGATTTTCTCTTTCCCAGTCAGCCTGGAGTAATCTTTTTCTGACCAGACGTTGCGATCATGTTCAAATTTTTCTAATGCTTTATCATGTCGAATTTTCTCTTCAATAAGAGCCTCACCATTCCCAGAAAGCTTTTGACCGATAATATTTCCTCCTGTGAATGCCGTTGCATTTAATACAGCACCGAGAACTGTCATTCCTATAGCTGAAGCCATGACTGTGTATTGTATATTACAAGGTATTATTTTAATTTTCACTGTATATAGGTCCCTACGGAGTATGTCTGATCCAAGTGGCTTCGGTCTAGGTACAATTCGTATGCAAAATCTTGAGCTTGAAGATCTGAGTGATGTTAAAGTTAACAATAATACTAAGATGGCTGCTAATCATAATAAGGATTACGTCCTTCGTTATAAAGACCGCGAAAAATATTTCGTTTTAGCCAATGCCGCGGTGCAATCCCACGAGCATGCTGTAGAATTTTCCGAACTTAAAGACATTGATGAAACTGTAATTGACGCCACAAAGGCTTCGAATGATTCTACTCCTTTTGCTCTGACATGGGATTCGGTAGTCAGAAATTCATGCCTTATAATGTGCCGCGTAACATCTTAGATATATTGGATAGTGAAATTGCAGGAGGTGTTGCTGAACCACCAGGAACTCCGAATGTGATTTATTTTGATAGCAATGTAAACAAATATAAATTGTTAGATTTTCGTAGTTGGCTTACTCCTACGAATCCATACATTGCACTTCTTGGTATACCTATTCACCTTAAAATTAGTCCTCTTAATACAATAATGAAGGCAGATAATACACTAAGAAGGTGGATAAACGAGGGGGAGAATTATTGCTCGTATACAGCTAGCGGAGTTCCAGTTAGATTATTTTGGGACACAACTTTAAAGAAACTGGGTCTTAAAAGTGTCGGTGATGAGGCAGCTGAATTAACTTTACAGACAGTAAATCAACAGATGACTGATAATATGAAAATACTTCAACATGGTACAGTTCTCATTAGATGTGTAAAGTTAGCTACTGGAGATGAATTTGACGATTTGGTTGGATATTATGCTATGAAAACAGATAACAGAACAACTTGTGATATTATCATAAGTATTGATAAAGATCGGGGAGGGGAAATGAGTATTGAATGTTTTTGTTGGTGGGAATAGAATAGAGAACGACTTAGGAACTACATTTGTACGTAGAGATAAAAGAGTGAACACTTTAGATATCAGTACCATTCATCTGAAACGTCTCATATTATTTGAAGTAATGGCCTTCCGTCACATTTTAAGTTCAGAGGAAATTACTAAAATTTTATCTATCAGGTGAACAAGTTCGCCCCGATAGGAACTTCGTGTTCAACATCAGCTAGACTCCGCGACCGGCCGGCCGGACTGACAACGGGGCTCCTTTATATAGGCTAGTTTGATGGTGATGACTCACACGGAATTTCCCGTACATGTATAAACATGTTGTGTGACTCAGAAGGGAATTTCCCTGCTTAGTTCAGGACAATGCACTGTTGCGCGTGAGTTCATATATAGGTCAGGGTCACACTTTAGTTACATGGATGGTTAATTTTTCCTTCGCTTCATGTAGATAAATGAATAAAATGGGGTGTAAAATTCTTACTTCATCCCAGTTGTCCACGTTTACTTTACTACTCATGTTTTAAAGAACGACACATAATTGTAAAGCATTGTTATTTCCTTTATAGCACATATTTAATCTTTCCCATTCTCGGCAGTCATGGGAAAATCATTAATAAAGCTTAATCTGTTGCTAATGATTTAAAATGCGAGCCTGTTGTTTGCTCAATGGAACTACCGCCTGTTAAGGTCTTTTAGGGAGCCGTACAAGAATGAAGAGAAGAGAAGGTCATCTCTGTTTCCCAGTCATGTGACTACCGCTGTCTGCGCTGTTGTAGCGAAATATGGTCATTGATGAGTTTTATAAGCATGGCCGTCATTGGTCCAACATGTAGGGCAAAGTGATCGAAGTTACAATTCAATTGTCACACAGAAAATGTTTGGTGACGTTGAATATAAACAATTATCGTCGAACTCTAGTTATGAGCCGAAAGCTACTTGACTGCCGAGAACATCTTTGCAAGGAAACTGTGACCGATAAAGAGTGATAATAGTCATATGACCTCTACAGTTATCTTCGAGGAAACGGGCCGGAGGGTCAAATATGAAGATAGATGTTGTTTCGTCGATTAATTTCGAGGCTTGTTATTATACATGCACGCTACCCCACAATAAACACACACGTAACATGACATGTTTCGTACAATGGGTATAGGAAATGTGTTGACGATATTGTTTTCGCTGAAGCCAATTTAATTAAGTAACGGATGATGGGGCTAGGGGAAAACTCTAAAATTGTTGAAACGTATGAGCTCTCAAAACAACTATGAGTCTTTCGAGGGCACACAAGATGAAATTGAAGCCCAGCCTTCGTGAAGTCATCGTACAATAATATCAGGCAATATTGGCCGTCCTAATTAACAACACAGGAGGCTTAAAAACAAAAACTTAGTTTGTCAGCAATGCTTGCATGAGTCTTTTTTTTGTATTCTCAGTTCAATTAACAAACTTTTATTGCAATTACTAGTATATGACCATTATTCATCATGATTTATTGCATCCGAGCATTTAAAGCAGCACCAGTCACTCTCTTGACGCTCTCTTGACAGCTTATCTTTTCACCCACTTTCCTCTGTCTGTTGTGTACCAAGGCGGCTACAAAGCCCCAAATTTATGAATATCCAAAAATTGAGTAAGAGGCCACTGCGTTGGAGTAAAATGCCCTAGAAGGTGTTGTTTGTGGAGACACACTTGTGCTGTTTTTCTGAAGCTATGGTCTAATGCGTTCACAATAGCCGCATTTTACCATTGATGAAAACGAAAGAGCTATAGTGTAGTGAATTCGTTGCTAGGATGGCTCTCAAAGACGGCATAATAGTAGTCAAGATGTCATGCCTCGCATGCCAAATTTAATTGGAATAAACAAGCTTTATTTGAGATTCATAACACGCCTCTCAAATACAAAAGAGGAAAGTACGCCAGAACATGAACAAGGCAAAAATCAGGACTTGTACGAGAGATAGTGTGAAATTGAGCTTCAAAACATTTCGCATTTAAAGCATACCTTTCTGTAGAAAATATCGAGTACAGATGATAACTATACTGGGATATGATAATGTCAAAATTATTCATGCACACATTTCACGGAACGACACATAATTGCAAACCGTTGTTGTTCCAATCACAGCATAGATATTATCTTTACCCATCCTCGGCAGTCAAGGGAAAAATTTCATTTATACACCTTTTTCTTTTTCATTTCCTCACTTTTTTGTTTTTGTTTTGTTTTCTGTTTTTTTTTTAAAGTCAGAAACAATCCATCACACAATTGAAGGAATTCGTGGTCTTTGATTTGATGTTATATAAATCATGCAGTCTGATTAGGCTATCCTCATACTGCTTAAGGCTCACCAATGTAGAAGGCCCGGCTATCAAGCTCCTCTCACGGAAATATCAAGACTTCTAGTGGCGTTAGCGAAAAACTTGCCAGGACTTTATAGGACAAGTTCCACGCAAAACAATCAATGACCATCAAGAGAAACCAAGATCGGGCTCTATCCTGGTGCATTTCAGCAACAGACTTAATCTACTACTGATTATATAAGCGTAAGCTCGTTGTGTGGCTCAATGGAACTTTTCCGAAGGCCGTTCAGATGGAGAAGTTCCTGCCTGGTGTGTGAAAAAAGCTGCGAATCCTGGCTTTGTTTGATAATTGGCATCTGCAACCACGATCACTTAACTTTCCGGGGCTTGCGTAGCGAGAAAACGCCACGCCTGTCAGTGCAGTGTGCAACATTATATTAGTCTGGGAGCGCAGAGCACCAACTGTAGGAAAATGGAGAGAAAGAGAGATCAGATCTAGGCCTGGTTCCCTGCCCCATGACTACCGCTAGTTGCGCTGTTGTAGCGAAATTGGGTCAGTGATACACGCTTTGTAAGCATGAGCGTCGTTTGTCACACAAAGTACAGTGCGCAGTGATCGCATTTCAATTACCGGACATAAATGGTATACAGAAGTTGAATAAAAACAATTATCGACGTACTCTGGTTATCAGGCGGATGCTACTTGACTGCCTAAAAGCTTTCTTGTAGTGGAACTGTTATTGGTTTACTACCGACTGGCTATGGGAAATTGCTAATATTTCTGTCTCTTCCTTACTTGCGAACTAACAGATTGCCTTGACTTCTCAAAGTTATCTCAGGAGAATAGTACCTGAGGCTGCAATGTCTCGTCGTCTAATTTTGTGGCTGGCCATTATATATGCGTGCTGTCCCACGCTAAACACACACCCAAACATGACAAATTCTATACAATGCGTATGAGGAAATGTGTCCGAGAAAGTCATCTAATATATCGTATTCAACGAGGCCCATTGTATTAAGCAACAGGCGCGCCGGGGAGGGGGGGGTATTGGCTTAATTTTGGGTCCTGGATTTAAAAATCTGTTAAACAAAAGAAAGCGAACATGTTAGCTATCAACCAAGTGTTTGCACGAAAGATGACAGCCTAGCCCTCGTTTAATCATCCTAGACTAGTGTCAATCAATATTGGCAGGCTAAATTAATATGAGGTTTTCCAATATAGGTGAACTCTGTGTTCGACTGTTGATTGGTCACATACTTTGTGGCCCACTATATATAGTTAATGGCATGTTAATCATTATAAGGAAATTTGTTTTTGTGGTACAGTTTATTTGTCACTTATTTTGTGGCCAACTTGATGCATTTCACCATAAACACTTTATCGCAGGTATAAGTAGGTTAGTTATTGTAAGGTCACACGTTTTGTGCTATGTTTATTTGTCTGTAATCAACTCGTGGCCTGCATGATGTATTTCATAGTTACAGTTTTTCATTAAATGGTCACCCATTTAGTGGCTCATGTCACCAACAAAGACATGAGTTTGGTATTGCTTATTTTGTACCAGACTGGTGTAGTGGCTGATCGATCGAGGCAACGAATCGCTACCAGTGACGTGGGACCTAGGCCAGCGTTTACAGCGTTAAGGGATAATTTTTTTTTTATCTTAGGAAGAGATTTCAAAACAGAAGATGTATGTTCAGCATGGGACAGCACGCAAGATGAAATTGCAGCTTGGTCTTCGTTAAATCATTTTACATTAGTATCAGCCCTTATTGGCTATCCTAATCAATAAATACTTTAAAAGTGACCGAGATATCATTGGAGACGGATGCACGGACGGACAGGACCTAATCTTCTAGTCCCAAGTGCGCTGCGCGCACGGGGACTAAAAAGACTCACGCCGGCATTGCTGACAAACTACTTTAATTACAATATTTTTTTGTTTTCAAGCCTCCTGCAAATATTAGCTTATACTATTGCAGGATTATTTCACAAAGGCTTGACTTCAATTTTATATTGTGTGCGCTCGAAAGACTCACAGTTGTTTTGAGAGTTAATACGTTTCAACTTTTTAAATTCTGGACTCAAATTTTTCCCCGAACCCAATCACCTGTTGCTTAATAAAATGGGCTTCATCGAAAACAATATCTGTTCATATTTTCCTACACGCATTGTACGAAATATTTCATCTTTAAATGTGTTTTTATTGTGGGGCAGCGTGCATGTATAATGGCAGGCCTCGAAATTAGTGGACGAAACAATATACGTCTTCATATTTGACAATCTGGCTCCATTCTTCGAAAATAAACGTGAGAAGTCCAATGAAGTCACACTAGTTTGAGAGCTAACACGTTTGCCTTGCTTTATTTTACAATTCTGGACTCAAAATAACGCCAACAATGGACCTCTTTGAAAAGAATATATGAGATTCCTTTCTCAGACACATGACGCTATACGCATTGTATGAAATGTGTCATGTTTGTGTGTTCAGCATGGGACGGCAGGCATGTATAATGGCTAGTCTCGACGATAGACGACATGAGCGAACGAACAGATTGCTTTGACTTCTCAAAGTTATCACAGGATAATAGAGCCCAAGGCTGAAATGTGAAGCCGCGTGGTGTCTCGTCTTCTTTGGGAGTCTTTTGCCATAAACTTTGTACTCAAGTGGGTTTTTATTTGAGTAAAATGTGTCAAAAATGCGTACGTTTGCATAAAGTTACCGCGTAGTCCGTACGAATAAAGTGAGTCGAACTTGCTGATAGTTTTTTTCCATAGAAGTTGGGGGTTAAATTTTCCTAAGATGCGCATGCTCCGTTACCTAAAAACAATAAGCTGGGGGTCTTCAGCATCAACGTCTCTCAGACGTTGATCTGCCGTAGCGTACAGTGTAGCGGCCATGTGCAGGTTCCATGCCGTGATGTACTTCATGTTTACAGAAAAAAACTCTTTTACTACAGACTAAGTGTATTCCAAGGCTAGACAAATAAGCAGACTGCGGTCAAAATCCAGTGGGCCCTCAGGAATGCCACTCGGCAGACTCTAGATGGTCACTCGGGCCGTAAACAGTATAGGCCTACACCAGTGATAGCCCTGCGTACGATGCTGTGTGTTCCGCTACAGCTATTCGCCCCGCACACCACAGCCCTGCAAAGACCCGTACGTAGAGTTGGTGACTTCAAATCCATTTTTAGACTTGACGTAAAAAGCCAAATTACTGCCGAAATTCAGCATTCTTGGGCCCAAGTCGTATCCCTGCCTACCTCAGCTACTCGATCGCTTCCAAAATGCCAGTCTTTTATTCACTTCTCGTAAATAACCGTCGATGTCGGCAACTCTCTCACTAGCCCTGCGTACGTACGCAGTGTACGCAGTGCATTCCCTGTGTGCGTTCCTAACACACAGCATCGTACGAAGGGCTAGCGAGAGAGTTGCCGACATCGACGGTTATTTACGAGAAGTGAATAAAAGACTGGCATTTTAGAAGCGATCGAGTAGCTGAGGTAGGCAGGGATACGACTTGGGCCCAAGAACGCTGAATTTCGGCAGTAATTTGGCTTTTTACGTCAAGTCCAAAAATGGCTTTGAAGTCACCAACTCTACGTACGGGTCTTTGCAGGGCTGTGGTTAGACTCTCCACAGTCGCTGTGCCTTGTTTTGTGTGCCGCGATGGGCTAGCATTCGAAGGCTTCGCTTTGAGGACGCGTTGCTAGACACAGCGACTGTCGGTTCTTGCAAGGATATGAATATTCATAGGTAGTGCAATCAAAATAAAAACTATCTTACTGGACGGAGAGAATATTACACCAGTAGCTAGTAGACCTATGTAGGTGGTATGTTTTTATTTGTCATTTTTAATTTTATTTGGCTATGGTACTTGTCATTTGTTTCTGATTGACGGATGCGTTGAGTTCTATAAAGTACCCGTCTTTGAAGGGCGCGCGCGTATTCCAACTACTTGACAGGGAAGAACGCGAATACCAGGGTCTCTGCCAGACTAGGCTGTGGTGAGCGGGGCGAATAGCTGTAGCGGAACACACAGCATCGTACGCAGGGCTACACCAGTGACATCAACCATAACAAATACACGTAACTGTATTGTGTTTACGTGAGAATTTCCTGCCTGTCTAGAACCGGACCTTGTCCTTGCAGAATTTGCAAATAAGGATTGGCGCAACGAATTGTGATGTGTAGATACAATGTTGCTTGGAAAGTTATGGTCTGATCACAGAGGGACAGTGATGAATCAAAGTCTCTTTTGTTTTGTGGCGTTACCGTGAAATGAACCTTTCACTTGCAAGCACATGCACGTGTTCTATTTCCATGTTCAGGCCGGCCATGCAGTGCAGTGTAAGCCGAGTAGTCATTGTCACAAGTATTAAATTACAAAGACGTCAATTTTTTGCATATTTTAGAATAATTTTGCGTCAAATACCAAAATGTCACTTCTGTATGATATGAAGGGAATTGTTTCATCAGTTTGATTTGAAACAGCAATATAAAATACTGTGTCAATTAAGCTTGGAAATCGTTGCTGAGTTTTGCCAGATAAGGCCAAAAACAAGAAGTCAAAAACAAGGCATAACAGGAGATAAAAACTAAGGCATATGAGGTGGAGTCAATAGCTAGGTATATAGGGAGTTGAAACAAGGAGTTGCGAAACACATGTCACTGATATAACTTGTCCCTTGCCAAACACAAATTACTGACTGATAACACCAACAAAGTCAAAGAAACAAAGACATACCAGTATAATAATTCCTGTAAAAACTTCAAAAGTAAAATATACAACAGTGTGAGCTATGAAAAGAAAGAATCTGATATTTTCCTTCACAAATATCTTTGATACAACATTAAACATATCACAATCATAAGTCTCTTGTTGCAGCAGTACAGAATATCAATTGGCTGTTTTCATTGTGTTCACTGTAAAGTTATCTTAAAAATGGCACAACAACAGTATTTTTCTATAACATAGATCATCCAAATTTTTTTGTGTAATCAATATATGAAAGCACTACTTGTTTTGGGAGGTGATATTGAAACAAATCCAAGCCCTGACACTGCACCAGTATGTACTAAGGCAGTGATGATAAAGGTTATTAAACTTAAGGCAACTTGCATCGGGGTCACCTACATTTCCACTCTGTGCTGCTGATACCAGCACATGCATGCCAAGTAGCCTAATAGCCTTTGCATATTTAAAAGTTTTTGACATGTGTTTTTGGAACAGAACTGGTATTGATTCAATTCTTTATGTAGGAAAGTCATTGTATGACAAGTTGTATCCACATAGGCATTTTAGAGATTCATGTGCATATTTACAGGCAACAGATTTGAAAACAAGCTTTTCATTTGGACAGTGGTATTTTGCTGTGATCCAACCTCATCCATGTTGGGTTATTTTGGGGATAACTTCTGTACAATCGATAATATCATTTATACATTATACTCTGCTCTCCACACTGCTTTTCAGACATCCACACAGGCAATCCTTATCATCAAAGATTATGGGTTTCTATGTGTTTGATTCTCATAGCAGAAATGATGAAGGCTACTACAATACAATAGACATGCAATGCTAGTTATTGTTGACTCTTTGACTGGGCTTGGTAATCATTTACAACATTTGGTTTGCACAATAACAGACGAACCACTTGAAACCGTACCTTTCGAAATTACATCTGTTTCTCTTCATAGCCTGACTATCATAATTTGCGTAGAGAATTCAAAACTTCCACATCATTTATACATGCTGACATCAATAGAGAATCTGATTTTCAATTCATTACAAACAAATGTGAAACAAATGTCCAAGCTCAAACAAGCTCCCCAAAAAATCATATAACCCACATCCAACAACCCCACCACCATGCCACCAATCCATCATAAACTCTCCCATGGCATACAACATGAAATGCGCGCGGGGACTAGATCATTATCAATGACTTGTTGTAATTAGTTCAATTAGCCAACTTTAGTTGCAATGATATGGCAATTATTCATCATGGTTTAGAACATCCGAGCTTGAAAAGCAGCACCAGTCACCCTCTTGGCTGTCTTCTGACGGCTTTCTTTTTCACCCACTTTTCTTTGTCTGTTTTGTACCAAGGCGGGCACAATGCCCTAAATTTATGAATATCCGAAGATTGAGAAAGAAGTCACTGCGTTGGCGTAAAGTGCCCTAGAAGGTGTTGTTTGTCTAGACGCACTTGTGCTGTATTTCTGAAGCCATGGAAACATGATCGACTGCATCCACATTTTATCATTGATGAAAACGAAAGAGCGATAAAGCAGTTAATTCGTTGCTAGGATGGCTTACAAAGATGGCAAAATACAAGTCTATATGATGCTTCTCACGTGGCAAATTTAAGAAGCAATGCTTGAGAATAACAACACGCCTCTCAAATACAAAAGCGGCAAGCATGACAGAACACGAATAAGATAAGAATCAGGACTACTATGGAATTAGAATACGAGCTCAAAAGCGTTTCCCAATTAGAGCGTATGCTATTGAATTGTTGTTTTTGGTATAAAATGTCGAGTAAAGATGATAAATATACTGGGCTGTGTTATTGTCAACATATTCATGCAAACGTTTCACAGAATGAAACATAATTGTAACCATTGTTGCTTCAATTTTAGCATAGATTTTATTTTTACCATTCCTCGACAGTCAAGGGAAAATTTTCATCGATAAATCTTTTTAATTTTTCTTTTTGTGTTTTCCTTTTCTACAGTCAAAAACAATCCTTGACACAATTGGCGAAAACCATGGTCTTCGATTGCTATCGATTTATGTAATTTGTACTGATTAAACTATCCTCACACAGGTCACTGATTAAGGCTCACCAATTCAGCAAGCCCTATTATCAAACCCACGCACTCACAGAAACCTCAAGACTATTGGCCTTAGCGGAAATTTGCCAGGATTCTAGAGCACACTTAGTTTACTCATCCCAACAGTCGGTGGCCACCAAGAGAAGCGTCATTGTCGGGTACTAGCCTGGTGTATTTCATTAAAACACTTAGTCTACTGTTGGTAATTTAAATGCAAGTTCGTTGTTTGCTCAATGGAACTATTTTGAAGAATTTCCAGTCTATTGCATTAAAAAAAAAGCAACGAATTCAGGCCTTTTTTTTAGATCTGGTAATTGCAACCACAGCAACTTGACGTACCATGGCTAGCATACCGAGAAAATGCTAGGCCGGCCCGCACTACAAGATTAGTCTGAGAGTGCAAAGCACCGACTAACACGATTGGAACTAATTTAGGATAGTTGGATAGTAAAGTTATGTAAGTTTCATCTGGAAATGTAAGCTCATCTGTTTTTCATTTTAAGTTACACGCTTGCTTTATGAGTAATTTGTAATATTGAACCATTCAGCTAAAGAACACCTAACAATTTTGAGAATTTTGAAAATTACAAAGATCAAATTATCTCAAATAAGTTCCAATCGTGTTGACTGTAGGAGAATGGAGAGAAAGGAAGGGCATTGTCTGGTCCCCTGCCCCATAACCACCGCTGGCTGCGCTGTTATCGAAATAAGGTCAGTGGTGGACTTTGTATGGGCACAGGTGTCATTTGTCAAAAGTATAGTGCAAAGTGACCGAAGTTACACAAAACCGGACATAAATTGTTTGGTGAGTTTGAATATAACAATTGTCAATTATCGTCGTATTCTAGTTGTCAGCCAGAAGCTACTTGACTGCCTAAAAGCGTTATTTCAAGGGAATTGTATTCGTTCACTACCGACTAGTTGCGGAAAATGACTCATTTTTTGTGTCCCTTCACGGATTGCCCCGACTTCTCAATATAATCTCATGAGAATAGAGCCTAAGGCTCAAATTTGTAGCCGCATGGTGTCTCTTTGTCAATTTGGGATTGTTGCCGTTATATATGCGTGCTGTCCCGCGCTGAACACACACCCAAACATGACATATGTCGTACAGGATATAGGGAAATGTTAAGAAAGGTATTTCTATATTATTATTATCGACGAAGCCAATCGTATTAAGTAACAGGCGTAGGAATAATTTCTGTCCGGAATTCGAACATTTGATTGGAAAGACAAAACAAAGCGAACGTTTTAGCTCTAAAAATAATGTGTACACACAAAATGAAAATAGAGCCTAGCCTTCGTTACATCATCTTAAAATAGTGTCAGCCAATATTGGACATCTAAATTGACACGACTTGACCTTAGGAAGAGATTATCGACGAAGCCAATCGTATTAAGTAACAGGCGTAGGAATAATTTCTGTCCGGAATTCGAACATTTGATTTGAAAGACAAAACAAAGCGAACGTTTTAGCTCTCAAATAATGTGTACACACAAAATGAAAATAGAGCCTAGCCTTCGTTACATCATCTTAAAATAGTGTCAACCAATATTGGACATCTGAATTGACACGACTTGACCTTAGGAAGAGATTTAAAAACACAAGATGCTATAATATAATTAAAGTTGTCTTGTCAACAGATGCTGGAATTCATCTCCTTTAATGCAATGAAGGAACTTAGAAATAATACGGCAATTATTCGTCATGGCATTATATCATACAATCTTACAAAGCGGTATACTTCTCACCCTCTAAACTCTCTTTTGATAGCTTTTCGTTTTTCAATCATTTTCCTTCGTCTGTTGTTGACCAGAGTGCAATCTGATTAAAATCAGATGTAGAGTACGGCGACGTCTCTGTACTTGCGCGGTTTTCTCTTGCTGTCGCCTCTCACTACATCTGACCAACTCCCATAGAAGGTCGCGTTCAAATCTCGCGCTCTGAAGTAGCCAATCAGATTGCACGTTACGCGATCGCGAGGTCCAGTGCGTCGATGCAATGTCGTGTTCCCTTCTTGCTTTTATCGCTGTAAACATCCGATCGTTGTTTAAAATCTACAGCGAAAAGTACACAACACGACGCACTTTCAAATTCCAGTCTAGAAATTTTTGGCCGCTCAGCTGTCTTGTACACATTGTACTGGAGTGTGTAAGTATTAAACAGTAGAGCTGAGCAGCCAAAGTCGTTCACTGGGCGCTGCTCACTGTATGCACTGCGTACGATGCTGTGTGTTCCCGGCGTATCTACGGCCTGCTCCCACCATGTACCACAGCCCTGCTGATAGGCGGAATATACACAGCGACCGCAGTCCCGACTTGGACCGCGCACGAAAAACTACCTTTACTAACTACTTTCGGCCGAAAGCAGCTCGATTCCGATGTATGTCTACCCGAGTCACTCAATCGCTCACTCACAGACTGCAACAAAATTTGAACCAGAGAGGTCGGCCAGTGCAAGCCCTGCGTAAATTGTGTACGTCGGTAACGCACAGACCTGTACGCATTTTGATTTTCGTGATATGCATGCCAGCGCTTGCGAGTCATACCTATTGTTCTCTGTAAGGCGCCCTCTGATAGGTCGGCTGTTCTGGCCAGAGCGCGAGATTTGAACGCGAGCTTCTATGGAGTTGGTCAGATGTAGTGAGAGGCGACAGCAAGACAAAACCGCGCAAGTACAGAGAAGTCGCCGTACTCTACATCTGATTTTAATCAGATTGACCAGAGTGATACAAAGCCCCAAATTTATGACTATCCTAAAATTGGGTCTGAGGCCCACCGCGTTGGCGTAAAAGGCCAAAGAATGTGTTATTTGTCGAGACCCACGGTTGCTGTTTTTCCTAATGCTATGGAAACCTGATCGACTGCATTCATGATTGGGACAATTCACCTTTGTTCAAAACGAAAGAGAGATAAAACAATGAATTCGTCGCTAGTATGGCTCACAAAGACGTCATAATACCAGTAAACATACGATGCTTCACAAAAGACAAAGTCAATTGAAATAAACACGTTACACTTAAGATTCACAACACGCAGTGACGTCTCTCAAATACAAAGTGGATTTACAGACACAAACAGGTTGAGAACCAGGCCATGCACAAGAGATTGTGCGGGACCAGAATATGAGCTCCAAATTTCTTCGCATTTAGGGCATATACGAGGCTATTGACACATTCTGCTCTTCCGAAAATGTCGAGTAAAGATGATATCTGAACCTTGGGTGTGTTAAGAGTAGACATATTCATGCATACATTTAAAGCAACGACACATATCTTTACGACTTTGTCATTTCAATTAAAGCATTGATTTCATCTTCGCACATTCTCAGCATTCACGGCAGAATTTTCAGTAATAGGCGGATCTACTGATAACAATTTAAAAGCAAGGTATTGCTCGTATAAACTCTCTGCTATGAATGCTTTTTTCAGAATTTGCTGTCTGTAGTGTGAAAAAGTAGGGTAATCGAGTCTACATGCCAGAAAATCCCGAGAGAGTTTGACCGGTTGACCTCGCTGTTAATTTTATGCAGGAAATTACAATAACAATGCTTGGTCGAATGACGCAGTGCCTTGAGGGTGGGATCACCAGTGGTATAGGGGGAGGAGTACCTTCCCGATGGTGATAAGTGGTGCGGATTACCGTCGCCTAGGTGACTGGCGTTGCAAATACCTGGACTGAACCCACGCGTGGACTGAACCATTTGGTTTTTTTTGGGTGTCGATGGTACTAGTACTTTGACAATACAAGTAAAGATGCACAGATATCGAGTTTATTGTCTTGTTTATGAGCGGCCAGTATTTCCAACAGCATGAATTACGTGCATTTGCCCTAGAAGAAATAAATAATTTCGAATAAAACATCGCGAATATAACCACATTCCTTAAGCTCGACGTACCCCAAAGAACCATGAAATCACCCGACTTTCGATTGAAAAGATGAGTTTTGCCAAACCGCGTATACAGACAAAGTGGCACATGACTTTATTTTTAGAATCATAGACAGTATAGCGAGATGTAAAAAATGTGAAAGAGGCTCCCCACCTAACTATCCTAAATGTTTTTGTGTCGAGTTTGTGTTTGATTCGTTTCGAAAATGTGTTCCTACATTCTTATCCGATTGTGTGTGTTAATAAAAATGTTTGTTTCGCTTTGGATATTTGTAGAGAAGTTTGGATTAGTGTGTACGGTAATGTTTTGTTTGTGTGGGGAAAGCTTATGGCGAGACGCAGCCGGACCTATGTTGTTACAAAAGTGATAGAGTCGCCCTTTGACGCTTGCGTTTCGAAACCCGGTGTGGTTTCTCATCAGTCGCGGTGTAGATTCTTTCCTTAGTTTGTGTTTGTGAAAATTTATTTTAATGCATTTTAGTGGTCTTGCTTTTCGATTAGCGAGGCAAGTATATTAATTTTGGTCACGTTGTGAGTCCGTTTGGTGGTTCGGTTTGTTTGTTCTATGTTTCTTTACTTCGGTAAATTTTGTTTTGACTGGTGTGTCTGTTAGATTTTTGCGGAGGTTTGTGAATTTTTAGGCAATAAGTACCACTGGGGGTACGGATTTTATGTTTATTGGATCAAGATACTCACAAGTATCCTGGTTGATGTGCTTGTTCTCGTACATTTTGATTCATAGTTCGTTTACTTTGTTTACTGTTTGTTCTGGCTTGTTGTGTATAATACTGAGTGTTGCGTAATTGCCTTTCGCATTCGAGTACGTAATCGTTTGTGTTGACAATAACGAAACCTCGAAGGGTTATTTTCCCGAAATTTGTCCATTGTTTGCAAGCTGGTTTATCGCGATTCTTTTAGCACGCGACATGTTTTGTTTCCTTGTTTGAAAGGGTATCTCTTGAAGTGCGAGTTTAGCAGCTTCAGATAGCTTTCAAGTTTTTGGTGTTTGTTGTTTGTGGAGCCCAATTTGACTTTTCTTTGAATTTGTGTTGTTGCGATTGTTTGTGTCTCACGATGTAGCGTAGTCACATTTTACGACTTTATTTGTTGAAATCCTGAGGTGGTTTGCGTCCGAATTAATTTTAAGGCCTTTGCCTAGTACTATTTTTCGGAGTTTCATAGTTTGAGCGATGATAGGTTGTTGTTGAATTTCATGTTGTTGTCGGCTTTTCTTTGGAAATAGCTGATTTATTTCCACGGCCATTTTTTCTGTTACGTTATTTTTATGTGTACGATTTTGTTATTTATTTTAAGTGTTTGTGTGTTCTATGTCATTTTATGTTTTTTTTTTTGGTAGTTCTCTTTTTGGAGTGTTTGGTGGCCCTGAAAAGGGCCGCTTGGTATGGGTTTTTGTTAGCGCTTGGCGCGTTTGTTTTGGCGATGAGCCTATAGCTTTTTTATGCTTCTTTTCGCCGATTCGATGTGCTTGGTAAGTAGGTGTTTGCCGCCTTCTTGTCACTGTGTGTGCGTACATGGACAGTCTGCATAGCCCTTGAATGTGGTCTCGATTTTGATCAAACTTACAATTTAGGAGTATATATCAAAACTGATAAATGATTTATGTTTTCACATGGGTTCACAAAAAGTTTCGCCCCGGTGTTCATTTTTGGCCCAGGAATTCCATCTACCCACCCTTTACAGAGTAGTAAGCTTATGGGGCAAGTAAATATGGATGCGCCGGTGCGATTCAACGATCAACCTGTATATCGCATCGAAAGTCAACAATTTTACGGCACGGACTATGATTTTATAAGTTTATACACAGTCCCTCGTGGATAGAGAGACTGTGGTTTATATAAAAATTATAAGGCGCGGGGTATTATATATTGACTGATTACTGTAGCTATAGATAGGCTACATTCAGGACGGGCAGCGACGGGCAGTAATTAGTAGGCAAAACCACGGTCCCTCCACAGAGGGACCGTGGCAAAACAGGTGGTTTTCACCGTGGGCAGAACTCGGTGCAATGATACTGAACATTAATAGTAAGCCTGTCACCTTGAAGGTAATGCTGTAGGTGAAACAAGTAAGCTTACTTCAAACGCACGATGGTACAATTTACAAACATTCCTACCTCCATGGTACAAACAACACCACAAGTGAAACGTACACATAGAAATACACGCGTTCCTACGTTGTGCCCATCCGGGCCACGCGATTAAAATATGACTGATAATGCTGGATAGTGTTAATTGGGTCGGTAAACAGTCAATTAATAGTTTAATTGACTACCTGGGTGATTGGCAGGTCGTGTCCAACGACGCATATGCAAAGCAGGCCAAAAGACAAAAGCCCCCAAAGTTATTGACAGCTGGCCAGAGGTCACCATGAATACGTAATGACGCTTCACTACGCAGAAACTGCGTAGTCAAGCCCTTCTTAACCGGTCAAACTCTCTCGGCATTTTCCTCATGTAGTTGGATATTTAGTAGTTGCAGAGCGGCTTGTTATTCTACACAGAGAAACGCTGGGCAGGCAAGTGCTGAGCAAGGCTAGTCCGGGAGTGTACAGCACCACGAGTGGGGCAATTGAGAATAATAGAATCCCACACCCCAACGGGTTGGGATGGAATGTCTCACACGAGTTGGGGAATTCTGTCTCACACGAGCCGAAGGCGAGTGTGAGACAGAATTCCCCAACGAGTGTGAGACATTCCATCCCAACCCATTGGGGTGTGGGATTATTTTTCTCACGTCCCTCCAATATCTATAGAAAATTGCATTTTATTGTGGTAGGTTTATACTATCAAAAACCAGCACACGATTGCACTTGTTTCATTTGTATCATTCCGCAAAGAAAAATGAAGTTCCGTTCATTGATGAGCATATCAAACACGTTAACATGTATATTACCGATATGGCAATTTTGTTTTGTTGGTCAGCCACAAAATTCTCCAGGTCATCTGAGGAAAATGTTGCGAAACAGCTCTGGTGGCCATCTGTTGATGACATTGCGTGAAAGCTGTCGTCTGCTACAGCCTCGTGTGCAAATGGCTCGCTCATCGAAGTCTTTCGCTAACTGTATCGCTGTCAAGTCAGTTTTTCTCCAGAAAATGTGTCGACGAGCGTAAATAGCCGATAGGTTTGTGATGGCCTGAATTCTCATACAACATAAAAGCGGTCATCCTCCGTGTATTTTTTGCCGACGCCGCGCTGACCGTACTCAAATCTAGAACAACCTGCTCACTCTGCGGTTCAGTCGTCTGTCCCCTATAGTGCCAGTTGTACATTACGCGATGTTCTATTCGTCAAATAATCCGTACAGAGAACTAGGCGCTGAGCAGAATTGACCAATCAACATACGTTTCACATACGAGGTGTTCGGTCGCGCAACAATACAGAGTGTGAGAACAAATTGTTCTCACACTGTGTTCTCACACTCCCAGCGCACTGGGGACGTGAGAAAGGGAAATCAAAGTCTGGTCCCGTACCCCATGACCACCGCTGGCTGCGCTCTGGGCGCTCTGCCAGTGGTTGGCTTTGTAAGCATGGCCGTCATCGGTCCATAGTATCGAGCACAATGATTGAAAGAAGTTACATTTCATTTGCCAAACCGTCATACTCTGGTTATAAGCTACGTTATGCCTTAGAGCAATCATGCAAGGGGACTGTATTGGTCTGCTATCAACTGGTTAAGGAAAGCGCTCATTTTGGGTCCCTACTATACATGCGAATGGACGTATTGCCAGAACAAGAGTGATAATCGTCATCTCACTACTGCATGTTATCATAGAAGAATATAACTTAGGGTTTAAATGTCTATCTGCATGGTATTTCGCCGTCTATCAAATTTCAAGGCTTGTCATTATACACGTGTGCTGCATCAGGCTGGTGACACACACTGAGCTAAAGTTTTCAGAGTTGGTTGTCCAATGGAATGCTTCAAGGCAAATACAACAAAATAGTCGAAGGACATACTTGTATGTTGTGTCTTTGAATATTTTTACGCAATGGTTTTATTAGATATTAATTCATTAAAAGTTGCTTTGATTTACTTATAGTGGATGAAAAAGATGATGTTGATGGTATGAGTGATGAAAATGGCTTGGAATTTCTCTTTGTAACTGTACTTTATCCTAAAGAAATTGAATCTGTATAAATCTTGTCTATTGATATTGATCAGATTTGTTATTGTCAAGGGATTGTCCCTGTCACACAAAAAAATAATCAAACTAAAAATCAAATAAAAAATATCAGTCAAAGACCTATATTTAAGAAAACATTAAAAACTTATCTAATGTATTAATAGTTGATATTGTACACATTTCTCAGGTATTTTGTTTGTATTACTTTATTGAAATACTCTGTATTGTATTTTTAATTTAAACATGCGTTTTTTCAATGTGTTTACACCTATTTGCGAAGATTGTGTAGATTTTCTCCCCTTACTTTGTCTATATTTATTTATCACCAAAGTCTAAGTTTTTGTATATTTTCTTCCAGCAATTGATTTCCACCATCCATATGGACTCATTTCGCATCTCTTGTATTCTAAACGTCAATAGTTTACACAGGTGCGCACTTAATAATTAATATAAGTATTATATAGAAATAATAACGCGAATAATAATAGGTTCAATTTCCGTGAAAATTTCACCATAAGGGTATTTGGGTCGGAAAGGCCAAATATGATATCGATTTCACTGCCCCATGTTTCCATGGTAACCAATTTAGGGGTTAATTTTCAGTTTTTCTAATATCCAATGAAAAGTTACTTTGATTGATATGAAAATTATCTAGCGGGGGGAGTTGGGGTCAAAGAACACAAAAACCAGACTTATTTTAATGTTTTGAGTTGCCATGGTAACTATTATTCGATTGAAAACGTTACTTTTTCCCTAATTCCTATTAAAGAACTATTGATTGATGTAAAAAATTGATAATAGGGGTTTTTCTGGTTAGAACACCAAAGAATTACACTCATTTTAATGTGAGATGTTTCCATGGCAACCATTCAGGAGTTAAAATTACCAGTTTTTCAAAGATTCCACCTAAAATCCAGGAATCAACAGAATGTGTTATATCAAAGGGATATTTTGGGTTAGAAAGACCAAATATCCAGTGTAAAAATCCAGTAATCACCAGAAATATTATACCAAAGGGTTGTTTCGGGTTAGAAAGACAAAATATGTCTGTCTGTGGCCTCTCAGCTAGGCGACTGATGCCGTATGTTGTGGGTTCGAATCCGATTGTAAACTATCCGTATTTTCTAACCTGGGTTGGTAACACTGCTGGTGGACAGAATTTGCCCCAAGTTATCGTTCGCCCAGTTAAAGCGATGAAATTCGTTTCTTCGCTTCGATAAAGTGTGTATGTGCGATGTATGATAGTGAGCGTGCGTGAGTGCTTCACGAACTCTACAACGTGTTGAGCGGTCTCAGTCAGAAAAATGTAACAACTTAGCCGGCTATTGAACACTCTTTTTTGGGAGTGGAGATTTAGCCGAGCGGTCTGTCTGTGGCCTCTCAGCTAGGCGACTGATGCCGTATGTTGTGGGTTCGAATCCGATTGAAAACTATCCGTATGATATCCATTTTTACTGCCCTGTTTTTCCATAGTAATTAGTACCCTATTTGCGTTTAAAATTTCAATTTTTGTCCAAAGTCCATTAAAAGTAATCCCAGTTACTATGCAAATGCTCTCCTAAGTGTATTTATAACAGTATGAACTCCATGTTCATTTTTGTTTAATGTTACCATAGTAACCATTTCAGTAACCACAGCTTTTTATTTAAAACCATGCATATTTTAGATCAGGGGTATCTTTTTTTCGTTAACCAGACAAGAAAAGGCTACTTTACGAGATTCTGCCCATGAAGTGAATTTTCTAGTCTTTTGATGTGTATACTTGCACACCTTTTAATTAATTAATACCCAAGGAAACAGGTATAATGGACGACAGTGGGACTCAAAAATTCTGTGACCTATAACCCGTTTCACTCTCAGAGTTGTATGTAAATTTTAAAAGTCGCCATGACAACCTGACAACAACATGGCCTTTTCAGCACTGAGACATACTGTAGCAGGGCTAAAAATTGCGGCTGACTTGCAGCGTGTTTGCAAGGTTATATCTGATTGGTCGATTGTCACTATTCACAGCCACTTAGGGAGTCTATTTGTATTGTTTTCATTATATTGGTAAGATTCAGCCACCCAATTGGATAACAGCTTCGAAATCGCTGCGAGTCGCCCCAAAAATTGGCCATGGCCCTTCTGCCGGGAGGAGGCATAATTTCTGTGTCATTGTGATTGATACATTATCAAAATGCAACGAGAATGCGTTTTTATTGGCCATTGTTTCCTGTGCCAGTCATTCAAGTACGTCAGTACAGATATTGAAACTTTGTTGCAAAGTTCCACCGCACGTCGTCTTCGTAATTTCCAGAACAAAGTCACATTATTTGCCCAGCTGGGTTTGACTGCATTTATCTAGCTCGTCCCAAAGTGACGGACGGATCTTTCAACCTTTCAGCTTGGTGAAATACGCATTTATTGATTCGCCAAAGGCCTGTGGATTCGCTTATTTTTGCACAAGTGCTACATGGACATAGGAAAAAGTTCGACTCACCCTTGCCCTCTCGATTGTTGAATACAACCACGGTCCATCATGATGAGAGTTCTCGAATCAAAAACTCACAGTGTAGCCGTGCTCGAATACAAATGTCTTCTCATTAATTACGTCATTCTTGATATACAATTGTTAGCATTCCAAATCTGTCACCCTGTTTTTTCAAAGTTTGGAGAAGGGCAGCATTTCCATCTGAATGATTGAACGACGTGAAACGCAAAATTCCATCGCATATTATCCGGCAATATGTACACTGTACTGTAGTGTACAGTAGAAATACTGTATACGCTCCAGGTATGTATAACTATAAGCTTATACTCCACAAAATGGCCACAGGCGGCGTGAACTTTCTGAAAAGATTTCCTAAACGTCCTACTTGTTACCTTAGAGACTCACATGTGATGTCCTGAAAAGTATTCTCTGCAGTAATTCCAGTTTCTGTCAACATGCAAAGCTGAATGACACGAGACGTAGTGTGCAGACTACACATTCACGAGCACGTTCACTCAACTGCGCACGCTCATATTGGCAGATTACACTGGCAAAAGAGTGCGCATGCGTAAAGTTATATTTGTAGCACAGATCTCATGGAAGCTCATGCCTTTGCTCTATTTCCATCCCAAAACTTCCTTGATTGCTTACAGTTAATGCACATGAACAAAATAAAACCAACAACGTCAGCATAGGGAGAGGGTTTATGGTTTTCGCCACAACTACAAATGCCACGCTGAAGGTACGTTTACAAGGGCAATTACACTGGCATAGACTCTCCACAGTCGCTGTGCCTTGTTTTTTACATGCCCACGACTGCCACGATGGGCCTGCATGCGAAGCCTACGCTGTGCAGCTCAGCAGCTGTGCGCACGCGCTGCCAGACACAGCAACTATCAGTTTTTGCAAGTACATAAATATTTATAGGGGTAGTGATGTCAAAAGGAACACCTAACTGGGCGGAGAGAATATATGTACGACAATTAGAAGTCACCCCTATTGACAAAATTAAAATAAACAACACCTCTTTTTCAGAATTCCCACAGCTTCAATGAACTGTTATTAGATTTCTATATAATACTTATAGCCCCTAAACTTGTAATAATAATAATAATAATAATAATAATAATAATAATAATAATAATAATAATAATAAAATAATCTTTATTACCCTTAATCATATATATATTACAATTCAGTAATGAATGTACATCTAAGTTGTGCTGTGATAAAGGGTAAACGGGAACGGAAAATAGCAAATGCTAGTCTAGTCCGTTCCCAAAGCCATTTGATGTTAAAGCAAGAAAAAGAAGAAGAAACAAGAAAACTGAAGTATATCGAGGGTAGTGTACGCGAAAGTAGCTGGACTGCAAAGTAACCTAATTGTAACAAAGTAACTAAGTGAATAAAAGAATAACTACATTAATAAATATATATCTAAACAGATATATTACGAGTACTTCTTCAGTTACATTATGATTTACTGTTACCTTGGCCACGGACTAGACTAGTTCAGACAGAACTATTTTCCTTGACCTACATCAGATATAGATATTTTGACTTTGACTTTGTTTTATTTGATTTTTTTGTCATCTGATGAAATAAATAATACAATACAATACTATTCTGCTAAATTTCTATTCAAAAGGCGGCCCCACCGGACCCCTTTTCAGCGGTAGAAATTGTGTAGGGACAAGATGCTACCAATTATTGATAGGAACCATCAATATGTTTACAAATCTCGCATACAGCTAGCTAACTGACGTATTCTTAAGAAATGTACCGATTTGTACAGAAACAGCGGCACTGAAAGACTCCGATCCACTCGTTCAACATGATCATATCCTTTCTCGTCCAACCGCTGGCGGCGCTGTGCAATCCCAAGTTAGCCACCTTCATTTGTAGTCACTGACGACAGGTTGATCATCTGAGCTGAGAGACATAGTGACGTAGAAGCAATTTGGGGAAGAGTTGACATGCTTTTTACTTTTCATTGTCTGCTGTATGCCAACATAGGAATTCTGTGTCTATGCGGCAGAGCTAAAATATGACCTTGTGATTTTTTGAATTTCTAACAATGTGAAAAACAACAATAAATTTATATAACACCAAATCATGGTAGTATGAACTAGCCAGGCTTAACAAATACTTATAAACGATAGTCTGCAACTTCATATTTATCGAATGATGAAAGGAATGGTCAGAAGGAAACGTTTATATTCCGAAACGAATTTCAGCCATCTCGCTGATTGTGTGTATACTCGTTCTTTAACTTCACTTTACTTCCAAAACAATGTTTCTCTTTACCAAACGTGCAGTAACAATATTGAAACTTTTCATTGTTGAAGGTCAAACAAGTTGTAATTGACATGTGTTTCGTCATCTCCATTAAAGAAATGATAGTTAACACTTTGCAACGATCACATTTTTACAATACCACAACTTTCAACGGATTATGAATTCAAACCGATACGTACGTATTCAAACAATATATCATTCTGCTGGAAGACGAATGTGTTGTAATATTTTATTTTTAGTATTTTTATTATCGATTGCGACGGTCTTGCTTTCGTCAAAATATGTTTGTAGGACGAACAGAACAAACAAAACCGTAACGTGATCCATAACAGCAGCCTATCATTACGACAGAAATAATATTTTGTTCATTTTAAATCACGCCCAGCCTTGAAGTTTGAAATATTGTCATCTGTGAGGGATTGGAAAATAAACGAAAGTCGGTGTACTTTCATAGGTTATCGAACCACTCTAACAATATAGCTAATCACATATCGGACGTAATAGAAACATAAATACATATCATATCAAACGTAATGCATTACAGGCAACAACAGGCATGGACGTGAGTCAATGCAGTCAAATACAGTGCTTTGGGTGAAGCTATTTACATGACGTATGTAGATGAATATCATACAAAGAAATATCATTGGGTTAAACCCACCGAATGTCAAGAACAATATCGAGATAACATGTTCCGTTTTAGGCAAGTAGTCACTATTCCAAAATACTACGCATGATGTTTACATGAATTATGTCAAAGTTAGTCAAAGCTGATTGTTTTCTTAAATCGTACAGTCAGTTTACAATGAACGCCAGAACGTTCTAATGAAATGTACAATTTCTTTATTTGTAAACAACGTTTGTATTGGTTCTCTAAAAACATAGACAAAAATCAAATGATTGCAAATCACTTTAATTAGAGTAACTGTTACAAAACACACTCAAACGAGAAAAGTAAAACCTTACAAAGCGACAGCTTTCAACAAGAGTAAATATCAATGAGGGCGCTCCTCTCCGTCCTGGAACTCTGGTACCTTTGAAACTGTTTCCACCAGGTCACGGTGTATTTACCACAGTATTACTGAATAACATAAAACTGAAAATACACACCTCCAGAAACTTATAAATAATTGTAAATAATTATTCCGTAAACAGACTTTGAGGTTACATCATTCAAATGAAGGTGCAATGTCTTTCTGATCTGTGTTTGCATATAAACAGAAAATGATAAACATATCTATTCTACAATTTCATCCGGGCAAAACTTGCATTCTCCTGTCCCTTTATACCATTAACTTATTCCCTTCAAGGTCAATAGCGTTTGAGCGTATTTTAATGAATAAACCGAGATAGCGTAAAGGTTTAAATGGTCATTTGCATATTTTTCTCCCTCTATTATTTTTAACCTACATGTAATGCTGTAAAGATTGCATATTTTCAATATTTCGCTGAAATAATGTCATTTCTTTAAGACCACTTACAGTAAAACGTTTCAACCATGCTCGTGTAACGGTGGATCTGAATTATAAACATGATCTAATATATTATCTATCAAAACATTATACACATACTTTTGACAATTCCATATCATATTAACCTTGCTGTTATATGGTTTATTAAGTTTACAAAAACGACTATGGTCAACATATTATGATCCATTCTTTGTGATCTATCTAAATATTCAACTCGTGTTCTGTCAACTACTGTATGGAAATCAGTCCAGCCTAAATCCTCTAATGTAGCAAGACGTGCAACAGTTTTGTTCATAAAAAGGAATTTCCAAAAACTGTTCAATTTCATCATATCATTATTCTTTGTAAGGACCATACACTGCTTGGATAGGCAATTCATCGCGAATTTACACTGCTACACAGGGATGTCATTATATACAAAGCGATTAAAACTATTTTGGTGATTACTATATGATAGACGTGTCATTCATTTCCGAGAAACTTTACTAAAATGCCCATGATCTTTTAATCGATATGTGAGAGTGTTTCCTAATAATAAACATATTATGGGTGAGTTTCTGTTGATAGCAAATCCCAAAATTTTCATTATATCTTTATTATAAAATCTTCAATCAAAATCTGGAATTACCTGGTCGTCAATCTTGACACCTTGTAAGGCTACTTCTTATACCTTCCACATTTTTTCAAATTCAAGAAACAGTGTAAATTGAGAAAACTTGTTTACCCTCCTCATTTAATCGAAAGTATTTTGTTTCGATATCATGCACATTAATTCTTATTTTGCCATTGTAATGTATATCGTCAGTAATATACCGAAAACAATTCCCTTTATCAAATACGCCGTAAGATTACTCTGGGACCATTTCTCCTTAACGATCACATGCTTTCGAAAAGTATATCTGAAGGATTCAAACCAAATAATAATTTTCGAATTCATGCAAAATCGCAAGGCGGAAGCAACATATATTACAATAGTCTAAGAAAAACACATTGTCTACACACTTTGCTTGTGGAGTACATTTAAAACTTACTCGAGAAAGAACAAAATCTAACTATATTTGTCATCCCAAGATTTAACACCAATCATTCTCACTCTAGCAGCCGAACAATTTAGTGAGAAGGGTGTAAATTGATATTAACATCCACAGTAAATTCAGACTTGAAAACTTTCATTTTCTCAACCTGGAACTGCAGTAACACAAAATTTCCGGGTAAATACATGGTACAAATGCCATTTAGTGTTGTGCGTTATACTGTGAATGCACTAGTCTGGCTACGGCTCCTAAATGATCTGCATGTCGCTTACTTTGTGACAGAGCTTGTACTGGTTAATGATCAATGAGTCGAGGAGAAATATTATGCATTCAAATTGTTACGGATGACCATGGACTGCACAAAGAGAGGCACAAAATCCTACAGTTGTACGTCCGCAAACACTAGTGCAAAGGAGCAGAAATTCACAATTTATAATAATGTTGAGAAATTTTCACGGCATTCGTTCAGAAGCGAGTGGTTCCGAACGAAACCCTGTCATGAAAGCTAAGCTAAGCTTACTACTATGCTAACGCAAACAAAGAGAAACAGAACCTGGCACGGCGTTAAAAATGATTGACTTTATCCTTTGGTATAAGAGAGACTCACACCTCGCAGAAGTTTATTTCGGAAAACCCGGTCATTATCTTAATGGCATCAATCGTACATGGTCATGTCTCATGTTGCACGTGACTATGTTGATAGTCGTGTCTAGGGTTTGAACTGTAGTTGCATTTTTCTTGTTTGAACTTTCAACCCGGAACTTGATCTTCGTACTTTCACAATACCTTGTCAGAGGAACCGAACGGTTGCTATGTTCATGAGCCACAGTTGGCATATTTGCCAGCTTTACTGTTCAGGCAATAATAATCTGAAAAGTAACAACAGGATTGTCTTCAGCTACTAACGCCAGTGGTATATAATGAATAGATTACCACAGTCGCTCGAGAGCTATTCAGCTCTGGGACTATTCGCCCCATAGACGAGTGTACATAAGCGAGAAACAACCCGTGTTTCTCGCTTATGTACACTCGTCTATGGGGCGAATAGTCCCAGAGCTGAATAGCTCCGAGCGACTGTGAGATTACCGACAATTTCGATTGAACTTTCCGTCGGCACTAGTCGATAAGTGACATTATCGCGTAAATATGGGTCTGATCACTAGTAAAGCAAACGGTATTTACATTGAGAGATTGAGGCATGCATATATCCCTGTAGAAACGTTGCACCTTAAAATGATTTTGAGTAAATTGGCTTTTGACTTGACAGTTCGTTTAGTACCTTGCATAGGTATATCGTCTTGCACAGAGGAGATCTTAATTTTCATTGCAATAAAACCGATAGGGAATCATGTTTCCTCCTATCCGTTTCCTTAAATTTGTTTTTGTGGCTCCAGGCCAGTAAAAGCAGGTAAGTTCCTCTAGTTTCTTTGTCACGACTCTCTCCACTAACGCAGAACGAAACGAAAACTTACCGGGGGGCAATATCTTTGCTATGAGTAACTTAAAGCGCAGTGGTCGTCGCGCTGCGCGTGCGTGATTTTTTTGTTGATAAACATAAATTTTTGTAAACATAAGGCTTCTCAACTTCAACAGGAGTGAGATGGGAGCAGTCCCCCCACTTTGTTAAGGCCTTTGTAAGACTCAACATCATGCAATAGTAAAATATTAAGATCGGAAACGAACTTCAGTGGTGTATTTCTGTTTATGAACTCGTGTAGAGCTACGAACATTGGGACACTACACTCAGCACATTATGTCCCTGAGTTTACTGCACGCAGACACAGTGAACAAAAAGATTTGATCGCGCGCGATCACGCTGGTTGTACACAATGCTATGTACAGTACAGTGAAAATACATAACTAAAATGATCAACAATTGCCTATATATGTAGACCAGCAACAGCACAATGCCTAACACAAAACTTACACTCAAGACCATGATCGGCAAGCCAGAGCAGGACACGGGAGATGTTGTCGGGAGACGGTCACCGTGTTGACGTACACGGATATAGAGAATCCGGTCCCACAACTTACCGGCCCGCTATGACTTGCCCACAACCAACTGTTGATCACCATGTCTTACTTCTCCTAGTATTACGTGGTAAGAAATAGTAAAATGACAGGAAACAATAGAAAAAAACGAGCGGGTTTTCGCTGCATTTGGCAGGAAAATTGCATGGCTACACCGTGTATAGACGTATCGAGAGTGAGATCATGTGCCCCGGTCCTGTGCACGGTCATGGCAGTGATCCAACCGCTAGCTGGTGTAGGCCTACCGGTGCTGGGCAAACTTCGTTGTTGTACCTCCTGATTGCCAGGTAGGTCTGAATCCTCTTTCAAGTGAGATAACCCCCACATAACAAGAAGACCTATGAAAGATCCTTCGCTTGACTTGATACCTGTAATCGGAATTCTCGTTTGCACCCCCAAACGGGGTAAACTTTGTAGTTGAGTAGGATTCTCCACAGCCGAGTGTAGCGCGTCATATACCCGGTTTGACACGGACGTTCATACAGACCACGGAACGAAACAGATGCAGAGATGCTTCTTGCTGCAGCGGGCATTGCTCTGCGAGCTGTAGATTTCTGTAGTTTGGGTTGTTGTCTTTGTACTCCTGTCGGGCCTCTTGAAATGAAAGCTCTCGTCCTTGCTAGCGATGTCGAAAACTAGAGCCCGGTCGTTGATAGTCTGTTGGCGTATACATGCGTACGTCTAGCTCTATGGCTCGAGCAATAACAGTAGCCGAGCCCCATTCAACTGATTCAAGAAAATCATGAGCAAATGTACGTGATCTCAATCCAACGTGCAATCATTGTTCAATGTTCAGCAGATATTAACTTAGATTAATTGACCTTTTATTGCTTGTTACATTGGGATAGTTGGTATGCTTGTGACAGATCAGCCGCCATTTTAACAAGCCGCAATATCGCAAACGTTACAATCAACGCGTAACATGTGCGGCGTTCTTGGATTTGTTTACAACAGAGGGGACCCCCTCAGGAGGATGCGCAGCGCGACGACCACTAACACGATTGGAACTAATTTGGGATAATTGGATTGGCAACATTTCTCATGAATTTTAGAAATTTGTCTGATATTACACCATATTTGCTTACCATCTTTAAATTTTATTCAAAATTTACGATGCTGTTGAAATGTTATGAGTAAGAATCAGTGCATGATAGTATCTAATGCAATATTATTCAAAACATTTGAACAATATTCATATTTTAATGAAAATATGAGAGTTTGTCTGTAGTTTCTTCATTACTGCAACACTAGTAATAATCTCAGTTTGTCACTTTTCCTCGACCAAAATGAAGCTTTTCGATTGATTTGCAGTTAGTCAGTCAGGGTCATTTAAAATGTGCCCTGACTCAATTTAATGTTTATGAGGCCTTAAATTCACGAAAAAGTCAGGGGCATTTCTAATGTGCCCTGACTCGAAAGTCGTTAAGTAGAGAAATTTTAAGCATTTTGTCTCATTTCTTTAGTACATTTACACAAAAATGAACTTTTTTCATGAAAATGAATCCGATGAAAAAGGTATGCAATAATCGTTGTGTTTTTCATTGTTTGTTCGATGAGAACAATATTTCAAATTTTACACTATTCTATCATTTTGTAAAATTTCAGCAGTAAAAATTTCGATTTCGTTACATTTTCCTTATAATTACTCTCATCCAATTTTCCCAAATTAGTTCCAATCGTGTTCACTGCGCTTTAAGGTACCGTTCAGTTTTTACGGCCGGCGGGGGGGGCCGGCAAAATCCAGGGGGGGGGGGTCATCATAATTTTGGAATCCGCAAAGGGGGGGTCATCGCTTTTTCACTGGTAGGAAAGGGGGGGTCACCACATTTTCAAAAACATAATACCAACAATAAAGTTCACTTTATGCCATGGCCATGATCGACCCTCTTTACCGGCGGGCCGCCTTCGGCGGCCCACTACAATAAATATACATTATGTATTACCCATGACCCTCTTAAGGGCAGACAACTTTGGCGGCCCACTCCAATTAGGTTTACTTCATGCAATGGCCATGATTGACCCTCTTTACCGGCGGGCCGCCTCCGGCGGCCCACTACAATAAATTGACTTTATGTAATACCCCACGGCAATCTTACCGTAAAATTCCCAATTGAAGCCGCGGCTTGTATTAGAAACATTTTTGAGGGACCCCTGGGATCACGCACTGAATAATGGTAATGGCCGCGCGCCTTCAGCGGCCCTGTCCAGTAAAGTCTACTTTATGCAATAGCCATGATCGACCCTCTTTACCGGCGTGCCACCTTTGGTGGCCCACTAGAATAAAGTTGACTTTACGTAATGGCCCATGACCCTCTTAACCGGAGTGCTGCCTTTGGCGAACCACTCCGATAAAGTTTACTTTATACAATGTCCATGGACATGAGTTGTCTATGGAAATGAAGTTAAAAATTGCCTTACAGTCGTCCTAATTAACAGACGTTTCAATGGATGTGGCTGAGAAGTTTGTGCACTGGCATCGAATAAAGTGCGCCGCGTACCGGAGTTCAAATCCAAACCATGCGGGTAAATTTGACATATGGGTTTTGGTTATTTTTCAGGGGGGGGGGGGTCATCAATTTTTTTCGTCTGACAAAGGGGGGGTCATCATTTTTCACAAAAAATGCAGGGGGGGTCTATATTTTTTTGAACACCGGCGACAAGATTTTGCCGGCCCCCCCCCAGGCCGTAAAAACTGAACGCTCCCTAAGTATCAATACCACAAGAAAACTTCCTCTTTCGTTCGGCATCGATACGAAACACTTGTAGTTACTTTATGACAAACCTGCTAAACATGGACAGAGGAGGTAGCTCACGCCGAAATCGAAGAATATCTTGGATTGTATGCACTGTGTTGGTGTTTGTGATCCCAACGTGTTATTTTTACGAGACGGAGGGAATCAAATATCGGTATAGATCGAACACTACAGGTAAGGAATAAGTTACATACTAAAATGAGGTCAGCGTCTTTCTATTTGATTCAGGTCGGTTACACAGTGAACGGAGATTGCCAACAGCAGAACACATCTTTGATCTAGCACACCGGCAGTCGCTCGTAACTATTTTGCAGGTTGTGTCCTGCGGCGGCGTCAAAGCCGATCGTGCCTAGTTTTAGCAAATTTTATATCCCATTTTCTGAAATATGAACTCCCATTTGTTTGCTCCCAATCATGATAGAGGGACCGTGCTTTAATATAGCTGTAGAAGGTCAAATAAGCGGAACCACATACAAATAGAGAAACAGTTTTTCTATTTGTCTGTGGCGGAACTAGCAGCTGTAGATGACCTACTTGCGGGGTTAACTCTCTCATAAACCATTGACAGATTCTTTAGCTTTATAATCGGAAATTTTACAATACTAATGGAGACTTCTTCTTTTTGAAGCTGTTCTTTTGGGAAAGAAATCCTTTGGTATCTTGTTAGCTACAATTCGATATTTCCAACACCTTTATAATTTTATTGGTGCTACTGTCGCAAAGACGCTGGCTCTGCTGTCCTTTGAACTCTAAATTAAAGATTACAACCAAATTTGTAAAGTTTTGTTTACATTGTTTCCTTATTTATGATATCGTCATAACATTAGAAAATTAATTTACTTCATATGCTTTTAAGATACGTTTTAGTCATGTAAATGAGTTTAATTATTAAATGAAATGTCTTCGAATATTTAGCCAGCGGTTTTGGTCTACTGCAGAATTTTAGTGGCAGAAGTTGCAGATTAGGGCAATTTATTTTAAATAAAGCGCCAAATTCTTGTGTTTTTGTTGGTGATTATCCTGAGGTGTGAAAATCTTGCGTAACATCTCCTTGCTCGTTGTTTTGTCACTTTAATATGAGACTAGTCAAAGGTAGAATTGTTTTACACAACTTCATAACAGTCAAAAAGTATGCATTAATTCATGTCATACTGTATTATTTCATACGTCCACTAGCGTCTGATAAATGTCAATACATGTCAAGTCATCAGCAGTCAATTTCAACGCGTGATAACTAAGTTTGTAATATTGTCAAACTCAAAATCTGTACAAGTCATTTGTCCATAACAAGTGATTCCTTCCATTCAGGAGTCACATTAGCAGGTCAAGGTGTTCTGTTGAGTAAATGCAAACATTTTCTAGCCTGTTTACTGGATATCAACATTCTGTGAAGCGTACTACTATTAACGAACCAGTTGTAAAACACGTGAGCATATTCAGTTCATATCTATTTTATATAATTATTCTTCCAAAGGTTTTGTCTCCAATCAAAATATGACACATGATTGACTCACGGGACATATTTTTAATCTCGTTACCATGTCAACATGTCACATGACCCGGCAGCAATCTTCAATGTCAACATTTAAATCTATTACATTGGCACAAATATCAATCAATCGAAATTCCGCGATGTCACTTTGTAGACCATATGGCCATGCTTCTTCATCCCAAATTTCAAGGGCACAGGCCATATCAATTTTGAGAAAAAGATTTTAAAGCATTTTTAAAATATTTTTCTATGACCTTTGACCTGCCCTTTACCTCTGCAGCTATGCTATGGCCATATCTCATTCCATATAGAGTTCCATAAAAGAGGCCTTTTTAAGAGTCCAAGAGGACTGGTGTCTATTGAACAATGTCAAGTATAGGACCAAATTGCAAACTCAAAATTCAGGGATGACCTTTTACCCTTATACCAAATTGTACCGCATTTAGTATGCAAATATCTAATTCCAGTTTTCCCAAAAGAGCTAAAGGTCTGAATTTTCGTCCATTAGGATAACTATGGGATAAAACGCTTTGACAAAATGTCACATAACCGGGCACTTCCTGTACCTCATTAATTATGCACACATCTAATTGTAGGCTTGTTAGAGTTCTGTCTTTCGGTATAAAGAGATAACTGTGGGAAGAGTTTTTTGACCGAATGTTACATGACCGGGCATCCCCTGTACTTCATTAATAAGCCCCTTTACAGTTCCGCTGACCAGCGTTCAATACCTATGATGTTTTGCGAAACACGCGGCTTGGAGGGTACAACTTTGAGCGTATCGCCTATTCTTGAACACAGGCCTGCCATAACCAAAATCATTTTTCGCGTGTTTCAGACTCATTGTGCAAGGAAATGTGAGCTACGTGGTCAAATTTTATATGTCGATGTATTTATAGCTTTTGATGCAACAGTTTGCCAAGTGCTAATCAATTTTACGGAAATCCGGAAAACGTTTGTTGGATTCGCGTTTGTTTTGCATCTGCCTGAGTGCAGATGTAGCAAGCATCCCTGATTTTGAAAATTAGATTTGTGTAGATGCAACAAAACCTTTGCATGATACACCTTCAGGACATGTCTCATCCAACTAACGTGGGACTAGTGTAGTTCTCTTCTCCGGTCTAATGATTGCCGCTGTGTCGTATCAACTTTTAAGTGTTTGTTTACATGAGCGGAGTCTCCCTTTGTCTCCAAGCTAAAAATTATTTCTATGGGATTCGTCTGTGGAATTTAAAATCACAAGTGTCTTTTGTAGCTGCATGCTCAATGCTGCCTCTACATTCAGTTCGACGGCAGTAATATTATTGTATACTTTCGCGTGAAATTCCTTGTCAAAAGCAACAGCCGATTATGGTGATCAACATCCGCAGGTGTAAATAAATTAAAACGACACAAATTTCTTCCTCATTTACATAAAACTGTAAAAATTTGGCGAACTTTATATCCAACAGCTTTCAAATATACTTATATATACAAAATGACTAATTAGCGTACTTTTTACGACAGAATAAGACGGATAACAAGCAAAAATGATTCTTGTTATAGCAGGCCTGTGTTGAAGAATAGGCGTGACGCTCAAAGTGGTACCCTTTGAAACCGCGAGTTTCGCAAAGCATCATGGGTATAGAACTCCAGTCCGCGGAACTGTAAAGGGGCTTATTATGTACTTACCTAATCCTAGGCGTCCTTATTTAGCTCGAGGCCTGAGTTTGGTAAAGAGAGATAACTATGGTAAAAAACATTTCTGACAAAAAGTAACATGACCGGGCACATCCTGTATCCCAATTATTACGCATCTGCACTTGACGATCTTTGATCTCACCTATACGTTTTTACTGATTGATTATTATTCACAATGTTATAACTATGTGACCTTTCACTCATTTTCTCGAAACCCTTGATTGCTGCTTTGCAGCTATATTTTATCATTATTATTATCACATTTTATTTCTGTACGGCATTTTTTGTACGGCAAATTAGGCCGGTTTTCCACAAGGTCGGCGATAAAAATTTACAAAAGTTAAAAGTACAAGTATAACGGCACACCATTTAAGATTGATGTCTTCTGAGTAAAAGGACATAGACAAAATCAAACTTGGAGAATATAACACGCAAAATCTTGAAAGTCCTAGAGCGACTTAGATGTGTTTTGTGTCAGAATGCACGAGACAGTGTACGATTTGGTAAATATAAGCATCGATCTTACAATTCGCCTGGTTATCAGTACCTTTTACTAAACCTTGATTAACTACAGGTGAGATATTTTTACAATGAGTAGCGCTACATTTAGTGAAAGTTGTTTTTTTGAAATTTCGCATCGCGTACACCCACGAAGAGAAAATCGATTTTGCACGTCTCGGGTATCTGCGTCCGCACGACATTGGTCATCTGCTTTCAACGCACAGAAGGCGTGTAACGTCCATACATGTATTTATCACCATAAATGTAACAATTACCACAATTAAAATTGTAATAAAATCTACCACAGAGGTAATAAAGCAATCAATCATTAATGCAACTATCCAGAACCACACAAATTAACATAAATGTAGTAAAATTCAACCATAAATGTAATAAATTTGACCTTATATATGTTACAATTTTTATCTATGCCCTGATAATTAATAAACTTTAATAACACTAATGTAATGTCATTGCATACTTTCCTGAAACTAGGTTTCCTTTCCGAAATACAGAATAGAATACATTAAAAACATTAACAGACAAGCGACCTAGCGACCGATATAGCTCCGTTGTGTTTATGTAGAGAATAACTATTTTTGACAAATGTTGATGAAGAAGGTGGAAATCTTTGATAGCTCAATGCAGTGGCCAGAAAAAAGTGGCTAAAATAAGCTGCAAAAATACACAATTGAAGATTTCATCATACTTTGAATATATCACAGCGTATCATCCCTAAGAACATGTCAACCAAAGCTATCTGATGAGTAGTTTTTTGAGAATAAAATTTTCTGACCAAAAATGGCAACAATTGCCCTAAAAATAAATATTGCAGATTTCATCATTATTTCAAAAGATCAAATTTAGTACATCTATAGAAACCTGTATACCAAATTTCAAAGCTGGTAGACCAGTACTTTTTGAGAAACACATTTTTTGACCAAAATTGGGAAAAATTGCTCCAAAAATTCAAAATTGCAGATTTCATAATAATTTCTGGATCAAATTTTCCTACAAATTGATGCCAAATAGGACAAAATTATGTTCACAGCCTTCGAAACTGTCTCATAACATATCCTTGGTTGGTGTAGGCCATTTGAGGTCACAAACTGAGAAAATTACCGAAAATATACAAATTTGGTAGTTTTGAAGGAGAAGATTTTTACAGATTTTTTTACCAGAAATGACAAAAAATGCCTTAAAAGTACAAATATGCAAATTTCACCACAATTTGAACAAATCTGTCTGAAGTCACCCTAAGTAAACTGCATATCAAATTTCAAAGCAATCACACAACAAGAAGACAATTTTTTTACCAAAAACACCAAAAATGCCCCAAAATACAAATATGCAAATTTCACTACGATTTGAACAAACTTAAGAGAGGTCACCCCAAGTGAGCTGCATATAAAATTTCAAAGTAATTGGACTTGCGGTTTCAGAGGAGAAGGCAATTGTTGACGAACGACGACGGATGACGACAACGACGGACGACGACGACGACGGACGACGACGGAAAATCAACCTATTTGATAAGCTCCGCATCGCTGACAGCGGAGCTAAAAACCGTACCGATCGAACCGTTAGATAAAAGAAGTGGAACGGCAGTTATAGACGCTAATGATGACATAATAATGAAGCGTCAAAATAGCTCGTCGACCAGTTATACCACACAAAGTTTACAACAGACGACTCAGAACAAACATTAGGAATGTAAAACCTTACGACACAAACATGTTGACAACCTTATAACAGAAACTTACCACACGAAACTTGTTTACGAGAACATACATCTATATTTCAACCTATACGAACGCTATAGCACATTATAGAACAAAATAAGACACCCTTGCATCCCAAGTATAAGAACAAACTTCAAGAGGTACAACACGGGAATAATGGCGATCTATCAATTATTCAACACAATCTATCCACTGAAGATGAGTATGTAGCGACTGATGAAGAAAGTATGGCAAATTTTTAAAAAACGGCGTTAAAGGATCATAGTGTTATACAGTCATCTACTTTATAAAAGAGACTGCACTGACAAACAATTTACAGCTGTGTCTCTTCGTGGCCAAGTTCTAGACACAAAACAGCGAAATGTAATATACAATGTCTATCGAGGCAATTAATCCACCACGACGTTTACCACTTGGTGTCTTCTGATAACTTATGAACAGTGCTGTTCAATTATTACAAATTTCTAGTCCCTTATATGTAGATGATGTAACAGCCGCCCACTTTCGTGAGCCCTGGGTTTCCCACGAAAACAGTCGAGTATCAAAAGATCTGTTTTAGACAAATACAAAATGTACATAACGTATCCGCCTAAATTATGAAAGTATATTACTTTTAACAAAAACTTCGGGCCTTATTTACATGTTAATGGACATTTATGGACTCAGCAACGATCGAACGTAATATCCAATCATACTTTAGAAACATAAGCAAACAGCTTATCCAAGATGTACGCTGGAAGCTATTGACTACTAGTATCAGTATAGAGAGAACTGTGTAACCTTTCACACCGAATGAGATAAAACGCATCAGTGCTTCTAATCACTAACCAACCAACAACATATTTTAAGAGAAGCATGCAGCAAATGAGCAAAATTCAGCATAAAAGTGAACGTGAGACTTTGTTACAAGGTTACTTCAGAATAAGGGAATAACAGGATACAAGTTTTCCAAGGATTGGATTTTAAAGTCCAGTGTCAGAACGAAGCAGAAGGAACGTCCATACTTTCCTACAATACACAATCATTGATATGTCTTACTAGTTGAACTGAAAGGGATTGCAGTAATTGATAGCCCTTATTTGCTATTTTAGGCAATGTGTGTATCTTCACTAATATTCCAGAATAGTAGAGAGTTCAGAAATATTCAACTGTTAACAACTGACATCATGTTCAATAGGCATTGCACATGTATTGAACGTTGGTAAAGTAAAGCAGAAGTTGACACATTATTTCAGACGTTTTGGACTATCCTAGTCAAACATTTGTTGTAGGCGTTAAATTACAAGTTGAAACAAAAATCTAATATATTTCTCTCTGCACCATAGGGACAATTATTGAGAAAATTGAAGGAGGCATGCCGCCGATTCTGCAAAATATCTCGGTCACAATTCAAGAGGTAAGTATTCATAAATCGTATCAGGTTAGATGATTATCATACTGTAGTTGGCATTAAATATATAATACTAAGATTTAGTTGCCTATCTATTATAATGTATAAACTTACATTCCCAACTAACACCTAGTTATCCACCTAGCATTGTCATGGTAATGAATGGTTTATCTGACGGGCAAAACCTTGTGCAACGGCTGCACTAGGTTGCTCTACAAGTACGTTTGTACATTGTCATGTTGTTCTCAGGGCATCTGAAATCCAGCTTCACTGCTGCCGGAAATGCAGAACATAGATTATGAATGTTAAAATAAAATAATGCATAAACATGATAATATTTCACGTGACCAACACTGTACTTTACATTCGGTGATTAGCAATTTCCTGTACGATTGATTCTTACCATACATTTTTGCCATTATAATGTCATTGAAATACCCTGATGGTAAATATATAGCTGATGAGAATTGTAACAACTGTTAGATGAAATTAATTTAAAGTCGAAGGCATAAAGTGATTAGAAATAGTACAACCAGATCGCGCTAATCTTGAAGAGGGCGATGTTTCCAAGAATGGTGCAAATGTTGACATATATCTTTTATTGTTAAAGAAAATGTTACAAATAAAACATCTTAAATACAAACAAAATGGTGTCGTGTCACTATTCGCACTCTTATTTAGGTATCTGGAATCCTTGCAGTACATATCAGGGTAACAAAGAGTCATTAAAACGGCTAATTTATACGCAAAAAAGTCAACAACTCTGCATTGGCATCACTTGGCGTTTAGCTTGCACAACATGCACATACACTGTTATATGATTTAAATGTGATTGATTTATTATTACAACATACACTAATTTTAATATATTTACAAGGATGCTGATGTAAAGAGCATTATATATGAAGACCCCTATCAAAGAAAAAATGCTGAGAGTTTCGCATTTGTCGAGGGTAACACGGTAAGCTCAAGGAAATATTGTGATAATTACATAAGGGTGGGTGATGTGCGTTTTACTTTGAATGTCTGTTGGTAGGCGCAGCTCGTAAATGAAAGACTTAAACGTACGCTCAAAACTTCCTAAAGCAAAACTGTTAAGTCTTCTCTTTTAAAAAACAAAACAAACATCGGTGGTCACCATGCATCTAAGTCTCCAAGACAAGAAATCGACCTCTCAAAGCTAACGATTCTCTATTGATTAATAAGCTCAGAACCCCCGTAAATTATATATTTTCGGAAAGCCAATATATAGGGGAACATTTTTGTTACCATAGTGTCACCATTGTTTACATAACTATCACGTGATAGGTAATTTGCATAACCTTTCAAAAATTGGTTTTCCCTATGTTTTGTTCCGATGCTTGGAGATATATGGCTGAAATTTGTGTGAGTGCAAGCTGTCCCAGGGATCTTTAAAAGTGTGTCTCAGAATTTTTTAAAACCTTCTTAAACAATTTTTATGCCAGAGAAACGTCCAGAGCAGCGAATTTAACCCTAGTTAATTTCTTTAAAATTGTGTTAAATGAAAAACTAAGCAAGATATGAAAAAATATGAGACACACTTTAGAGGAAAGTCGTGGGAGCTTGTATTCCAGCAAGTTTAAGTCAGATATTTTGAAGTATTTAGACAAAACACGGGGAAAGCCGAATTTTGAAAGGTTGTGCAAATTAACTGTCATGTGAAAGTTATAAAAACAATGGTGACACTGTGGTTACCAAAATGTTCCCCTATTAATAGGCTTTCAGAAAATGTATAATTAAGGGGTGTTCTGAGCTTATTAACCACCAGAGAATTGTTAGATTAAAAAGTCAATTTCTTGTTTTGGAACCTTAAGTACTGAGGAAACAAATTTCCAAATATTTACCTACATTTACAATTCGAAATGACCGCCGTCTCTGTGTTATCCCAAGGAGAAAAATTAAACTTTCAAATTTTACAAATCTAAGCCAGTGAAAACTATATTTACTCCACAAGCTTCGAAATGAGCTTCAAGTACTGGGCCGAAAGAATATTGTAAAAAGTTTGAGGGTCCGAATATTTTTCCCTAAGGTTAATTTTACCTGCGGGTTTGAAGAAGGAGAAATAAGTCATGTCACTGATACAAGCAAGGAGATGCAACGTTTGTTGAAATCAGTATTACTGTACACCATCCCTTGGCTAATCTTTTCCCTTTTAAGAATAATATTAAATTTTGGAATACCATAAACACGTAAAATCTGATCTTGAATGCAATGATCACACTGAACATCAATCCTTGAACTCATTACGTAGAATGAGGTAAAAAGAAAACGGAACCTCATCTGATGTTATGTAGCCTCGATGATACAGAAGCGAAATGGCTGTGCGAATGACAACTTGTTTCTTGTTTTCATTCTTAGGACGGTGTGTTTGGCATAAATACTTATAACGGAAGTATATATCTTGCGAAACATTTGGACTACAACGACGGCAATATTTACAATTTACTTGTCTCAGCAAAAGTGGTAGGTGTTAATTAGTGAGTTGTAGATGTTAATGAGTGAGTAGAAAATATATGAATAAGAGATATATAACGAATGGATATATTCCATGTATTGATGCGTTTTGATACAACGCTGCTGTACGATCAGTACTGAAATAAATCTATCTATCTATCTATGTATCTATCTATGTATCTATCTATCTATCTATCTATCTATCTATCTATCTTATCTATCTATCTATCTATCTATCTATCAATCTATCTATCTATCTATCTATCTATCTGAAGAAAAATTGCAGATATCCTGTTGGGATGCATGAAACTTAAGTAACAGAGATTATTATTTTGTACTTGTTTAATCATACATACATATTTTATATATTTATATATATATATATATATATATATATATATATATATATATATATATATAAACCAATTTCTTTAGACTCAAATTAATTTGTGTGCAACTACTGTGCGATAGCCGTCTATTACTATTTATGATATTCCATCACGTTATTCATTCGTATATAAGCTGGAGCACTCAACAGGCTGAAATCTTTTCTTCAAAAAAGTCTTTATAGGCAAATCTAGCAAGAAAATATCTGCTTCTCCTTGGCTTACACCCTTTCAGGGGCGTTTCCAACACTGAACTGAATGTTAGACCATGAATTTGCATTGCGTTGTGTAACAGAAAATAAACACTGATTGTGTAATTAGACTTATTCTACTGTAACGTGTCTTGGGTTACAAAACGTTGCACTGATAACAATACTGGAATTTGTAATCTTTAACCCCAAATAATAAACAGTGATTTTGACAGTAACATTTCGTCCCAAAATGGTGGATAATCACTTTGGAACAATTACAACCAAATTTCCCCTAAACTGGTCACACTTTAAAATCTTATCTAAATAGATTGTTCATAAAACTTAAGCAAAGACTTAGCTGCTCTTATGTTCTTCAGATGATGCCTGACAATGTCGCTATCCAGAATCACACAAAGCTTGCCAACTGGACGTTCTAGGTCTTGACTTCGGCAATCCTGATGGGTCCCCTTTTGTCCTTCTTCACCTCGGTAATTATGCCCATGGACAAAAGGTTCCTCGGCACTGTGTTATGTATGATCAACACCATGTTTCCAATGCTGAGGTTGTTTTTTTTCTGATTTTGAATCATTTTCGTCTCTCTGAAGCAATGGAGGTATTCTTTTACCCATCTCTTCCATAAATAACATCTGCTAGGTGGCAGGGCCTGTTTTGGTAGCAGCATCAACAGGTGGTTGTGTGTTACTTAATGCTTCCAAGTCGTTAGGATCATATGCATCTGACAGCCTTGTGATTGATCGGCTGTTCATCATGGCTTTAACTTCGCCTCACAGTGCTTGGGGCTTTTCATTTCATAAACAAGGGGCTGTTCCTTGATCAAGGAATATGCAATTTTCCTAACTTTTCAGATCTGCTCGCCCCATACTCCTCCAAATGGGAACCGGGAGGGGCCTTTTAAGACTTCCCGACTGTTGCTCACCCATTTTTTAAGGCGGAAACCACCCTTCTTACAAACGGCAGTCAGATCTTGTGTCAATCTTATTGCCTTCTCAATGTTTTCCACTGATTTAAGGCTGTCATCTACTAAGCAATCTCTTTTGATTGTGTCGATGACTCCAGCGTCGAATGTATCACTGTTGTCATCAGCTGTCTTACGTAATTCTGTGTTCGCGCAGCTTGGGGATAAACTGCACCAAACAGGTGATACTCGTTGAAAATTTGATAAACAGTTGAAGATGACACGGATCTTCTCTGGTTTCTTTGGATGATATACACCATGGTGTGGTATGTACCGTACCTTTCCATCATTTCGGTCTAGTTGGTCGGGAGGGACTTCTATGGTATCCCCCTCGTCAATTATATCCGCCATAAACTTCGAATAGTCGGTCTTGAACTTGAACTTCTTTCTGATAACAGATATTTGAGATGCAATATATCATTTATATAACGGTATTGCTTAATATTCAAATAAATGATTAAGTATTAACATTATCTTATGATTAAGGTGATGCATGGTGTTCGTAGAGAATGTCAAGTTTACAACATTGAAGTTATCGTCATTGACGTTACCGGATGGCCGCCATATTTTAATGAGACCTGTGACTGGCCTATCAGAAAAGATGACGGCTATGTAAGTATACAGTGTATTGTACCGAAGTAGCTTACCGAATTGTGACAATGTCATAGTGGATAGTAGAAAGTATATGATTTAATGACGAATTTAGTGTTGAATTATGAAAAAGCGAACCATAGAGCCCGTTTCAATGTATATTAACGCAACTGGATGCATAAGAACTGCTATTGTTTAAAGAGGCACTCCCACATGGTAACACTTTTAAAACACATTTTTAATGCCAATGGTCGATATTTGATGTGGCAACTCCGCGCGGATCGCGAGATATCGATAAAAACATGTCCTCAAAAAAGTAAAATTTTGAATTCCGGTGGCCCACCTAAATTCAGTTTCCGAACATCGAACGTTCGGCACTGGGACCATTGTCAACTGAGCTATGGAGTACGAGTGTACGCTGACGCTGTTGTACGCCACAGTACCACTCGCGTCGGTGATCGGTCATGTCCCGTGGGGGACAGCCGAGTCTTACAGACTCGGAGCAAAAACGGAAAACAAAGTTTGCTGATTCCACCAGAATTCGCATAGGTGACTAGCACAGTTATGTGCGGTTGAGCGGCCGCCGCGTGGTATGCATAGACGCATACCACGCGGCAGATGCTATGTATCGAACCACGTGTAACTGTGTGGCAGACGACAAAATGTAGTCATCAGAGGGGGCTAATATTTTGCACGTAAAAACTGATATCTATGTGGCATTGGTTAAAAATATAATAAAACTGATTCGGAATAATGAAAACGACAAAAACTAAAGAGACGTTTTAAAAAAAGCTAACTGAGGTAAAGGCTTCATGATGTCTATAAAGTCTTTGCAGTGGGAGGTAAATTAATTGCGTCATTCGAACGTTTTTTGGACTCCGTAGAATATCGTCAATCAGCACAACAACAAACCTTCGGGGGATTCGGCTCATAATCAGAAACGATTGTAAAACTTCGGGATGCGAAAAATACGCGCGGTAAATGACATGTTTTATCAATATCTCGCGATCCGCGCGCAGTCGCCATGTCAAATATCGACCGTTGGCATTAAAAATGTGTTTTAAAAATGTTACCAAGTTGGAGTGCCTCTTTAAACCAAAGATGAGCTATTCCGAGATATATTCCACCGTGGCCTTCAGGCAGCTATAAGATTTCAAGCCATTTACGTTATGTAGACACTACTACACGACCTTTAGTGAAATTCGGAATAAGAAAAATGTACTCCTTGTTTGCACTGTGATCAGAGTTTGCCGCCAGTTAGCCATTTTGCTGCAATCGTTGACACATTAAGATGGAGCTGCATGTTACCAACACGGTTGTTTCCAAAGGAATATTTCTCATATAAGATGCGTAACTAGGAATCCCCCTTCATAATATATATATATATATATATATATATATATATATATATATATATATATATATATATATTCTTTATATATTTTATTATATTTATATATACTACATACATACATATTATATATATATAATATATATAATATATTATACCATTCTATATTATATTTATTATATATTTTAAAAAGCAGATAATCTCAAGTTTAGTATGGTCGCAATAGTTAACTCGAAGGAAGGAGGGGTACACATGTCTGCATTGTCTATCCTTATTCTAAAACTGCAGGGGTTCAATGGTTGACGCTCAAAAAGCGAGTAGACATGATCAACATGACTTAAATGCCTCTTTTTTTAAAAGATAAGAATTTTATTGTCAAACAAAATAAGTGTTTTGTCATATAGCTTGTAACGAATGTAATTGCAAATGTTTAGAAAAGTTGACCAAGCTGAAGCGGAGTTACATTCTTTGAAAATCTTAAAATAGGAGAAAAGAAAAGCTAGAACATCCGGTGAGTCGCAAAAATGTGGACTTGAAACAATTCTTAAATGACAGCCTACAGCAGGCTTGACCAATTTAATTTTGCAGTGTACCGGCGACTTCAGTCAGAACACTTCTATGGTTGGCGCAATAATGGCCAATCTCATTCTATTGCATGTAGGAAAGTACCATTTGGAATATTGTAATTTTTATGTCGTCATTTTCTTTATCTTGAAATTTGCACATTGTCAAAAGATTGACATGGCAAAATATTTAAAGAAAAAATTCAATAATTTGCATCGGGTTGCTAGATTTTAAGATAAAACAATAAAGTGATACTAAGTCTTTCTTTACAAGGAAACATGTGAAAATAATGACTTTTCACTCTTTTCTCCGTGTCTGTTGGTATAAATATAACATCATGTATCTTCATTGCCTTGTTAGCCACCAACATTTTTCGTCGTAAATGTGAAAGTCATAACTTTGTGTATGATTGTATTCAGAAATCTACCACCATGAAATAAGCTGTTTGAGTCTTGATCAATTCATCTATTTATTTCTCTGAACTTTAAAGTTGAAATTTATCCTGAGGCACTTTGAGTTCCATCAAATCACGGGCTAAGATTTATGCATTTTCTCTCCAAGTAAAATTGACCCGACCCAAGATATTTTGTTTTATCGTTATATACCTTATCTGCTCGTCGTAACCTGTAACGCATACGCTTATAAGGAAAGTATCAATTCTCCTTCTTTACCCACCAAACTTGTACATCTACCCTGTCTTGTATCTTTCAGCCCTTACCATATACTTTTTACAGTAGGTATGGAGATTTCAGGAACGTCTATGCACCCTCGAACCCAAAGCACACGAATTCGTACACGGTTTTAGATCTAAATAATGACAGATGTGAGTATTTTTGCTGTATAGGATTTATGTTATTATTCACAAAATACCGAGAATTATGTCTGAGTACATAGTGAAAAGGGGATATATTATCTGAGACGGGTAGTGAAGCCAACGATGTTCGAGGACCTAAATCCCTGTATTTTGGGAATAACCATATTATTATACTCCTTTTTTAGTCCAAATTAACCAGCAAAAGTCGAAATTAAGGCATTTTGAGGATGTCCATCGAACACTGCGTCGCTGATCGCCACAGACGGGGAACGCGTTCACGGCGTCCGCGTAGCTTTTCTCAAGGGTCTATGATAGAGCGAAACTTCAAACCGCGCAGCGCATTGCACGAACTAGAAATGGTAATTCAGTAGGAAAGTTTCACCGAAAGTTACCGGCCTTGGACTTACTATTATTCACACCATTAAGTACTAACTGTTTAGATGTTTCTTTCTTGTAAAAAAATGTAATTGTCCTCTTATTTTTCCGCATGGACATATATATCGGTAATTTGAGGTCAAAGGTCTGACAAACATCGTCCAATAAAACATTACGCAAAAAAAATTGTTTCTGGTCATTGACATGTGGCAAAAATGATGCGGCGAAGCGATTTTTTCTATTTCTTTTGATTTTTGATGGAATTTCATACATTTTTCCCCTTCTTCCATAGGCGCAAATGAAAAACAGGAAAAAAGAAAAGAGTTGAAGCGCACGCTTTGAAATAATCCGCGCGATGACCTGAAACAAATTATTTTTTGTGGCCTAAAGTTATTTTACTCCGCGTCCAAGGTATTTTACTCCACGTCCTCTGACACTGCAAGTTACTGTACAATGAAATTTTGCAGAAGTAAATGTAGAATAATATGCGGATATACACAAAATGCAGGGTTTAGGTACGAGTACGTCTCGCATCTTACGTTCTTTTTACCGGTATTGACGTTACGTTGTTTGAGGTAAAAGGTCAAATAGCACCTAATAACACCTGAAGCTATTAATATATATGTACTCCGCGTCAAAGGTTTGGACTCCGCGTCCATTGATACCGAAACTTACAGTATGACGAAAGTCCATAGGTTACAGATTAAGGTGTATAATAATTGCTTCAGTAGACATACATTTTGCTATTAAACTGATTCAATACGAATGAATAAACCAACGATTCCGGAATGTATTAAAATTTTAGTATCTTTATTTTAAAGATCAAAATTAATCATCTTTGAAAAAAAGACAAACTTAACTTTTGTTTCGATGAAAACCAAATTATCATTTAGTTATTGTGATCTCGAATAATTAAAAAGGATGGTCAAATGTGGCTGGTTGCAGCTAGAGGTCAACAAACGTGGATATATCATGCCTTTTGTGATTAGATAACGATTAAAATTGTTTTAATTTAATGTTATTTATTCAAAACGTACTGTTTTTATTGTAAGGTGAACCAAATCCTTATATTCCTGATCATTTGGCTTCAAAACAAGATCGTGCAGCTATAAACTATATTATAAAATTTTTGAAATTGCTCCGAAATTAATATCATATACCAACACAACATTTTATCGGGAAATGAATATGAAAATAAATCAATATTCACGTCAAAAGCTTAGGATAATCATAAGATTTATCTTCATTCCTGCCAATGTATCTTTCTCCGATTATAACTTTAGCAGTTCACTTCCAGGTGAAACGAATGTTTATTTCTCACGAAACAAAGCGATGTACCAAAAACATGGGATAGACTGTAACAGTAATGTGTTCATACGCAAAACCAGTGATCCCCCAAATGCGGTTAAGAAGTTGTTCTCTCAATGCAGATGTTATGAGGTATGTATTCAAATTTCTGTGCCAATGCATTCAAATTATTTCATTTGAAATACGTCTAGTCTTAACATTGTAACCGTCTTCTCACATAGACTATATTAAAGGTATACTGTCATCCGTTCCAATTTTGCCACAGTTACCATGGAAAGAGAAAATCTAACCAATCACAGATTTTAAGCGGGTAGCCGATTTTTAAAAACAGCGCCCTCACATGGGCATTTTGAATACCAAGGGACGCCCCTTCGACCATATATGGACAAATTTAGATTACAGGTGACTGTATACCTTTACTGTCTTCAAATTGATAAACCTGTCGTGAGTTGAATGTGTTCCCTTTCTCCATGACGTGCACCTATCCATTTGTGCATAATTGACACTTTAATTTTTTTGCCATACCACCGATTCAATCAGTACGCAATCGAGTCAAAATTAAAATCCATTAAATATATACGTGTTAGATGACTTACTGGCTTCTGGATGATAAATGTCTTCCACTGTATCAACGCAATAATGCAATAAACGTAACTGTCAAAGTATATCATAATTTGTGCAGCTATATCAGGAGAAATGAGTTATTTGTTAACTTGACACTGCCCAATGCTTCTCAAACAGATATCTATCAGATCAAGATATGTCGCAGCTATCATCAAATTCGGTGTAGGAATAGCGCAGTTATATCACTTATTACAAAAGTTCAATGTCAATGAACAGATTGACATAACACTCACATTATGATCAAAATGTTCTGAGATTGTCATCTTTGAAAAGCTTAATGAAATTTTGTGCTGTATTTATTGATATATGTCGACAATGTTGTTATTGTCTCAATAGTAAACTATTATATGGAAAAAAGATAGCCCATAACTTCATTAATGTGCAAGCCAAACTTACCAAAATCCAATCAGTTCTTGTAATTAGAATACACTATCCGTGTACCGAGTCGGACTTTATTCCAATGAGCCGTTTTTGAGTTATCTTGTAAACAGACAGACAGAGAGATACACGCACACACACTCACACACACACCTGACACACGGACAGACAGACATCGCTACGACATTAGCTAACGTGTGTGAACACGTGAGCTTATAAAACCGGTAAAATTATATTCAGATTTATCCTTGACGACTATTCTCTAGTAGTTATTAAGTTTCGAAGGTGGTAAACTCAAAAGTGAAATATCAATTTTTAATTATTATGCATAATCACACTGTCACTCTTACTCGCATACTCTCCCTTGTGAATACTTCCTTAATTAGGAACTTCCCCTATAGTGAGATAATGCAACGTCTAGCCGTTTTCACTTTTCACGCTATGAAAGTGAGAAATGACATAAATGATAATCAATTTTTCTGAGTGTTTGTAATTATTATTTTCCTGTCAATTTTTGTATATTTATGCTAACTATGTTAAGTATGCTGGGCCGATGGCCTAGAACTACTGAAAAAAGACCAACAATGAACTACTACTACTACTACTACTACTACTACTACTACTACTACTACTACTACTACTACTACTACTACTACTACTTCTACTCCGTGCGGACGTGTGGTAGATGGGCTCCTGAATTTTGTGTTGTATTCTCACCATTCAGCGTTATTGGTCAACTCTACTGGTATACTTACTTCGTGAGTAATTGATACTTTCAGTTTTGCGTAGTTTTTGAGGTTTTTAAAGCTTGATTGGCTGGATTGGGGTGGATTTTATCTTTCCCCTTCCCGGCCACTGTGGGTACGCAATATGGCTACCCAGGTCGACAATCCATTCAGGCACCTCACCCGTAAACATGCTGTGAGGTGCAACAATGTCGAAGGAGTGCCAGTAGAAAACTATGTGTCTGAAATTTCAAAGATTGTTGGGGCTGAAAATATTATTGCAGCTTCACGAATGAATCGTTCAGTGGTTGTGTATCTTGCAAAATTAGAACACGTAGAGTCTGTCGTTGAACGCCAACTAGTGCTTGACAATGAATTCGCCCAGGTTAAACACATGCTCAAACCTGCCTCCAAAGTTATTTTATCTAATGTGCCCCATTTATCCCTGATGAAAAACTAGAGGAAGAATTGTGGAAACTAGGAAGAGTAGTTGGACATATGCGAGTCATTGCCCTTGGTTGTAAAGATCCTGCCTTGAAACATGTCAAGTCTTTCAGACGGCAAATTCACATTTTATTACATAATGACAACATCAACGGGCTTATACAGGTCAAATATCAAGATCATTTGTATCCAATTTACATTTCTGTTGATGAAATGAGATGCTTCGCTTGTGGTATGAAAGGCCACGTTCGTAGAAATTGTGCAGGTCAGCCCGGTGTTTTGCACGTTGTTGAAAATCAATCAGGAATTCAGCTCATGAAACTCAGGCTCATCAAAGAAACGAAAATAGCAACAGTCAGAACAAAGAGTCGCATAACAATGTTGATAATGCAGAAATTTCTTCAGCTGCTACTGATAATATCATCGATGAGGTAATTGTTGAGGAGCAAGGTGTTGATGAGCAGGTTAAAGTTCAAAATACTAATGATATGGAAATAGGCGATGCAAATGATGTAATCAATGAGGAGATAATCAATACTAATGACAATAGCAATGAAGGTGTTAACGATGAAACAAGTGAAGGAAGGGCCAATAGTAAGAACACAAATGTTGATGACACAGAGTCCGCAGATGTTGGTGTTGCTGTTGAAGACAGGGTACGAACCCTTGCTTCTCCTTCCCCTTCCACTTTCCCTTCCTCTCCCTCTCTTCCTTTTGCTCCTTCCCCTTCTTCTTCTTCCTCAGTTGGTTTTTCTCAATCCCTTGATTTTCCAGAGACGCCTTTCTCTGGTGTTAATACTGGAGGGATGCATACAGACTGGTAATAGATTCGATGTTCTCAGCCAAGATTCTGATATTGACGGAGACGAAGAGGTTGATGTCGCCGATAGTATTTCTATGACATCTGAAGTTTCTGATACTTCTGAACTGACAGATCGCAATGATCTAAGCTTTAGCAGCCTTTTAGAGTTTTTAGCGCAGATTAAAGGTTCAAAAAAGCCAGTCCAGAGATGGTATGAATATTGCCCAGATTTAAGACTTCTAATTAAAGCATTGCATAAGTTGCGCAAATCTGATCATGTTACGGCCAGCCAAAATGTAAGAATATATAGGCTGACAGTTAAACTGTATGCGTATACCAAGACTAAACATTATTCTCTAAAATAATGGTCACTAATGCCTTAATTCTTTTGTCTTGTCTTTTAATGGCAAGTATTTCAACTTTAAACTGGAATATCAATGGAGGTCACGATTCTCTCAGGCGTTATCAAATTTTATCTTACTTGAATGTAGACCACCGTAACGATATTTGTTTCCTCCAGGAAACTCACTCAACAATTGATAGTCAAGCCCAATGGCAAATTATTTGGCGTTCACCAATATATTTTTCTCACGGAACTAGTAACTCGGCCGGTGTCGCTATTCTCTTTCCAAAGAGAAAACAAGTGAATGTTATTTCTCAAAGTAGTGTTGTTAGAGGTCGCTTATTACATCTCCACGTGACTGTAGATGAACAGCCATTTCACTTAGTGAATGTTTATGCCCCGTATTCTACAGAGGAACGTTTACATTTCTTCGCTCAGCTTAAAAAGTTTTTAAACAGTATTAATGATGATCCAGTTATTATGGGGGAGAGATTTTAATTGTACGCTCATTCCTAACTTAGACAGGGGTTCCGAGACTGAGCCACATATGAATTCTTGTAAGTTTCTTTCTGATATTGTTCATCGCACAAAACTTGCAGATGCGTGGCGTCATGTTCACACCTCCTCACGTAATTATACTTGGCAAAGAAATAATAATAAATCACGGATTGACACCTTCTTCATTACAAAAGCCCTCACTTCAAAAATCAAATCTCTCTCGATGATTCATGTCACAATTTATCTGATCACAGTCCAGTTTCCCTTCATATTTGTGCCAATTTCACTAAAAATAAAATTCCTGTTTGGTGTCTCAACACTAGTTTCTTAAGTAATGAAGACTACTGTAATTTGATCAAGACTTTTTGGCAGAAATGGCGCAATGAAAAACTTCACTTCACTTCAATCTTGGTGGGACATTGGCAAACAAAAAATTAAAGAAATTAGCAAACAATACAGCTATCAATACATCTACCGTTATAAGCATATGAAAAAAGAATTAAACGATCACGTCCAAAATCTGCAATGCCTGCTTCCTGAACGCCCTTCACTTCATAAAACATATCAGCAACAGAAAGATATGTTGGATAACTTAAATAAGATTCAAACTCAAGGCGCAGCTGTTCGAGCACGTTATCAACAATTTAATGATTCCGATGCCAGTACAAACTTTTTCTATTCCCTTGAGAAACATAAAGGTCAGCACAAATCTCTTAATCAGCTGCGTCGTCACGATCAGACCATCACTGAAAATCAACATGAAATCCGTTCACTTATTCGTACCTTTTATCAAAATTTGTACCACCCGGAACCCATTTCAACTGCAGCCCAAGATTCTCTTCGCGATAATTTACAAAATTAAACCCGGATAAAGCTGAACAGTGCGACAAACCGATCACTTTTGAAGAAATGTCCTCAGCCTTAAAGCAGGTTACCACTGGTAAAACACCTTGAATTGAGGGTATACCAGTGGAATTTTTTAAAACGTTTTGGTCCACTATTGGTCATGATTTGCATGATGTTTTCCAAGCCTCTCTCTCAGATGGTGTTTTACCCACTTCTTGTCGTCGTGCTGTTCTGACTTTACTTCCCAAGTCAGGTGACAATACTTTGCTACGTAACTGGAGGCCGGTTAGTTTTCTTTGTGCAGACTATAAAATCTTTGCTAAAGCTTTATCTATTCGTTTGAAAGGCGTGTTACCTGACATCATACACATCGATCAAAGTTATACAGTTCCGGGTCGTCAAATTTTCGATAATATCAACTTAATCAGAGACTGCATAAGTTACCATAACGAATTCACTCTTCCACTTGGTATTGTGTCACTGGATCAAGAAAAAGCCTTTGATCGGGTCCATCATGATTTCCTCTTCAGAACTTTGCATTCATTTGGCTTTTGTGATAATTTCATAAAACACGTTAAATTGCTTTACACTCAAACGGAAAGCCTTGTTTGAATCAACAGCTCTCTTACTGCTCCAATCCACTTTGAACGTGGAATTAGACAAGAGTGTTCTCTATCTGGTCAACTTTACGCCATTGTTATTGAGCCATTGCTTCACAAAATTCGTGGAGATCGTAATATTCAAGGAATCATGATTCCAAAATCTAATGGGCGCAAATGTAAGCTATCTGCCTATGCTGACGATGTCAGTCTTTTTATCACACATAATTCAGAATTCAGTATTCTCGAAAAATGGTTGCGTACTTATGAAGATGCTAGTAATGCTCGGGTTAATTATAGAAAATCAAAGGGCTGTGGGTGGTGCTTGGCGTAACAGAAGAGACACCCCCTTACAAATTCAATGGAATAGTGACGGTTTAGAGATCCTTGGTACTTTCATAGGCAATATTGCTGACTATTTCATTCAGAATTGGGATGACTGCATATCAAACGTCAACAACAAACTTAGTTGGTGGTCAAGATATGCCCCTGCAATGTCGTACCGTGGTCGAGTAATTGTTATTAACCAGCTCATGGCCAGCAAAATCTTACATCGCATTTTTTCTCTAATTCCGCCACCTGATGTACTCAATGAAATTCAACGTGCGCTTCTTGATTTCTTCTGGCAAGGTCGTCACTGGGTGCCTGCTACTGTGTTATACACTCCTCTCGAAAAGGGAGGCCATGGTCTTATTAATCTCCCTGCACGTGCAAAGGCATTCCGCTTACAATATATACAAAGATATTTGTATTCAGGTTTAGATCACCCTTCATTCTCATTCACTGATTATTACTTTAGGCGTGTCCACAAACTTGATTATAGTAGACAACTTCTTGCTATTAGAATTCCTAGTATTCCTGTTACCATGCCTCCATTTTATCTTGACCTGTTACAAACTTGGCAGTCTTCCAAGGCAGTTCGTAAGGGTGATCCCACCTCAACGGATAATATTCTCCAAGAACCTCTCTTTTTTAATGATCAAATAAAGCATTCAGTATTTGATGATCAGCCAACCCTTTCGAATCATCTCATTGATGCTGGGATAACAAAAATAAGTGACCTTGTCGATCCTTATTCCAGAAACTGGTTATCTCATGATAATATAGCAAACATAATGCCCATTTACTCGCGTAGGATTTTGAGCAATGTCATGACGTCATTACGTAATTCCATTCCTGAAAAATGGAGAGATAAATTACAACATTCGTTCTCCGAAGATGTCAATCTTAACGTTCCAACCTCCCCCATCAATACCTGTTTTCACTTTGACATCATTCATACCGATGAAACAAATAACATTGTCCTTAACTGCCCCTCTATAAAATTGAAAAGGGCGCAATTTATAAATTCCTCATCATGTCTGACTTCCACAAGAAGCATAGTGATCGTCCTGACACTATTTGGAGGGAATTACTTGGTCTGTCAAAAGACACGAAGGTAAATTTTAGTTTCTGTTATACTAGTCCTATACCTAAAACTGAAGGTGATCTTCAATGGCGCATTTTGCACGGTGCCTATGCAACTGGTAACTACCTGTTTCAATGTCATTTCAGTCAGACCCCAAATTGTGTTTTCTGTGGTAACAGAGATGACCTTGTTCACATTTTTCTGGAATGTCATCGACTAACCTCTTTGTTCAAATTACTGCGTAATTATCTCGTCAACTACTTGGACCCAACTGTAGGATTTTGTACTGGTGGTTTGTAATGGGCCCACCTTTTATTAAAACTGTTATGGATAAAAATATCCATGCCCTTTTAAACTATATTTTCAACACTGCAAAACTTGTTATTCACAGGACTCGTCGTAAAGCCATCACTGAAAATGATCCGCACCTGTCCGGTGACCTTATTACCGCCTTTAAATCTCGTCTACGTTCGCGTATACTAAATGAATACGCTTACCATGGTTTCTCCCGCGAGAACACGAATTTTGATAGATTTTGGTGTGTGAACAATGTTTTAGCTTCTGTTAGTGAAGGAAAACCGAAAATTGCTGATATTCTCTTGTGAGGTAAGCTTGTTAGGTCTGTGTACTAACACACTGCATACACTCTACAGCATTAGGCTACACTTCTGATAACTGAGGCTCGAGTAGCTTCGAGTCTATGCCCTGGGCACCGTACTCCTCACGGGAATCATTTTCATGGTTCGGACAGTTGTCGGAGGGACATACACTTTGCTTTGTTTCAGGCTAACCACTGTGCTTGTGTTAGCGTTATTGCTGCCTATTATCTTGACGTCCAGCTGTCAACATTGGTCCGACCAATCTCACGTGATGCTACTTTTTACTGCACGTATGCTTTGGTAGTCATCTCATTGCCTGATGTGAATTTTATACTACCAGTTATCTAGTGATGTCATCGACGTTTTGGTCTCCACGTCAAGACCCAATGGAGTATCAACCTCGGTGCTTCGTTGTGTTTTTCTGTGAACGCTGCTTGTGATTCTCAGTTTAAACCTTTTTTGATTTCTTTTGATTTTATTGATTGCACCAGATTGACGTGTACAGCTGAGTGCAATTTTGGTTTTTTGTACACGACTTTTATTATTGGAATAAAAGTTCCATTGAAAAACTACTACTACTACTACTACTACTACTACTACTACTACTACTACTACTACTACTACGCATGTGTACACAGCGTGGTAGTGTGCTCTGAGTTTTCTTTCAGTTATTGAGTCCTTCAGTGATTTCCGGACTTAGATCGTTGTCTGATCTGTTTTTGCTCCGGTTGTGGACTGCTGCTGTCAAGTTTTTTGTGTGTTTGAACTTTCGATTGAAGAGATTTTTGCGGATTCCCTCAGTGGTTTCCGTGTGCTGTTTCCTGGGCCAAGATGGCCGCGCCATTCATTGACAATGGACGCTTAGCTACGTTTGCTGGCCTCACAAGGAAACATGGTGTCAAGTGTGAATCCATGGAAGGAGTCTCTGTCGAAAAGTATTTACAGGCTATTTCATCGATTACTGGTCCACAGAATATCATCGCTGCTTCAAGAGTTTACGGTTCAGTCATCGTTTATTTCAACTCAATTACGTGGGTGGAAAACGTTTGTGTGAGTGGTTTTGAACTGAACGGCTACACGATTCAAGTTGAGCCTGTTGTGAAACCAGCGACAAAAGTCATCGTATCAGGGGTTCCACCGTTTATTCCCAATCATGTGATTGAAAGTGAACTCCTTACTTTTGGTAAACTGGTGAGCAAAATCAAAACAATTCCTCTCGGATGTAAGAGTGAACAATTGAGGCATGTAAGATCTTTTCGAAGACAAGCTCTGGTACTGATTGATGCCGACTTTCACGGTACATGGGAAGGACCTTTGACCGTAGAGTACGAAGGTAAAAGATACAGAATTTTTCTTTCAACCAAAGAAATGAAATGTTTCAAGTGTGGTCAAAAGGGACATGTTCAGCGTGATTGTCAACAATCAGCCCAAACCGAACCAACTGCAACATTGCCAGAAAAAGACAATGCTACCATAATTAACGACAGTCAATTTGAAAGAGGTGTTAAAATTCCGACCAACAACGATGAATATGTTCAACGCCCGATGGAACCAATCTGTGGTGATTTGTCTACTGTTTCCAATCAGGGCACAGATGTACATCAACGTGAAAACACAACGATGGCTGATAATGTTGATGGTCATAACGTCGCGGACATTTCTGATACACCGCAAATCAACAGTGATGCCTATGGTAATGAGGAACAAGAAACTATAGTTTGTGATGACGAAACTGACACTGTTCAACGTGAACCGTCTTTGAAAGATGATACAGAAACTGTCTTGAACACTGACGGAACGAATGACAACGAAATTTCAAAGGGCAATGATGTTACTGATGATGAGAGGGTACGAACCCCTCCATCGCCTTTCCCCCCTTCTCCGGACCTGTGTTTTACGCAAGCTTCAGAATCCTCAGATTCTTCTCCAGCTTGCACTCCGTCGCTTGTTCTCTCCGGACTTTCTGATTTCGTTCCGGATTCTCAAGACATTGCAGACAAGACCAATGCATCGATGGATATGGATATGTCTACAGTTGATTCTCAGAGCATCTCTTTCTCACCGCTTTCTTCTCAACATATTGCTAGCCAGTCTACAGAAGAAAGTTTTAAAGATTCTACGCCAAAGGAAACTGATGACAATGAATCAGTGGTGTCGGACGTTTCAGATTCTTCGTTTTTCCATGATGTATCAACTCAATCGATTGCAGACTTCTTGGAAAATACAAAACATTCAAAGAAGTTTATTCAGGATTGTTTTGACTTCCATCCAAATTTGAAAGAACTTGCGAAAATGTTGCTTGGATATCGCTCTTCACAGCCCGTGAACACCTCAACGAGAGCTCGCATCTACAAGCTGGTTTGTAAAATCAAAGACTATGTCAGAACTACTGGTAGGTCAACTGCGATTGATTCTTCAATTTAGTTCACTTTCATTATGTGGAAGCATCTTCTCTCAATCCTATTTACAGGCATGGCTCTGTCCTGTGTAACGCTTAATGTTCGTGGGTGTCGAGACTCGATGAAACGCTTCCAAGTTTTTGATTTCCTCAAGCATTCCAACCCGGCTTCTTGTTACCTTTTACAAGAAACTCACAGTATTCCCAGTGATGAAAAATTATGGCCTTTGATTTGGAGAGGACGTTGCATTTTTTCACATCGTTCAACAAACAATGCAGGCGTCGCTATATTGTTTTCACCCACCTCTTCAATTGATATCATTCGTACATCAGAACCAATTCCTGGACATTTACTGCATGTGCAGGCACACGTTGATGGCAGCCTAGTCAATATTTTTAACACTTTCACTGCGTAATTAATTTTTATACGTGCATTCCTGTGCGTAGTTTTCTATGGAAATACGGCCTTATAAATATTGATTTACATGCATAAGCTGTATCTTTGTAATTATAAGAGTATTTGGGACAATTTTTTCAGTGAGTATTGCAATATGACAGAGCATCATAAAAATGAACAAAAGGTCATGTGACACACCTAGAAGGTCACGTGATCACGGCGGCCATATTGGATTTTACACAAAAAATTCAAAAAATGTTGCATTTTTTGTTATTCCGATATATAAATGTATTTTTTTCAGTGCAACACTTTAAAAATTACTACTTACATTTTATTAACTCAAATTCAGTAGGGGGAACACATACTCTAAAAGATTTCCCACATAAATGAGGTTAATATGCATATTTATTACAAGTTCATCTCAAGAGAGCTATATTATATATAGGCTTATATACTGGTAGATAGTCCGATGTGTAATTGTCATTGATGGATTGATATCATACAACATCCACAGGATACACCATCAACGTTTGTGACATCGTTCACAGACCTTTTGTCGCACTTTTCTCTCAGCATGCTCAGCTGGCCTACCTTCCTGTCTTGCTTGCAATGTCTGTCTTTGCTCAACTGGTTTGGGAACATATTCAAGTTCGGTATTAAAGTTGTAATTTGAAATTTGACTTCCGCTATCTCGAGTTCAGTTTTCACGATCACTGACAATTCCACTATCACTGTCTAGAAAAACATGCTAAAGGGCTTAGTCGGTGTTAAACTGTGCCTGCGCCGCCATTTTTAAATATCTCCGGACAGAAAAACAACAACTGATCACACGATCCTTACAAATTACGGCGGAGAAATGAGCGAGTACGCCGGCATTTGTTTACAAATTTGGCGCGCATGCTCATTTAGGTTTGACCTCTACCTCGTACGCTTAGCTAGGCTTGAGGAAATAGTCAACAAACATGATGTAGATCAGACAAAGCCAACGTATATCGAACGCATATAAACGCGTACGTTCTTGGCGCGTTTACGCACCTCCCGCAGTCTGGCCGTTGGCGCAGAATGCGCCCTCCGCGGTATGGACACACTACTTCCAATGAACGGTTGTGGTGTTTTACCAAGCTGAATGATCTGCTATCGAGTTTAGATGTTGACAGTGTTGTTATTCTTGGTGGAGACTTTAATTGTACTCTGAACGAAGAATTGGACAGAATCAATTGTAAGAAATCTGATATGTGTGCAGTTCACTATTTTTCTAATTTAATTCACAAGTACAGACTTGTTGACAGTTGGCGTCACTATCATGGGGACAGCCGTAATTACACCTGGCACAGAAATGAGAAAAAGGCTCGTCTTGACAGGATTAATATTTACGTCAACAAGTGGATGAAATCACGCATCACGGTGGCTTAAATTCATCACTCTGCGCTGACGTTTTCTGATCATTCATTGGTAAAGTTAAGGGTGACACAGAAAGAAGTCAAACACCGCAACCCAATATGGTGTCTCAATACAAGCATCTTGAAGCATGAACTGTATAAAGATATCATTACGCATTTTTGGTTAAACTGGAGACAGCAACAGAATAAATATTGTGATTTGTGGACATGGTGCGAGATTGGAAAATGGAAATCAAACTTTTAACTCAGCAGTATTGTGCTTCAAACCAGTACAACCTGAAATGGGATAAATTACGATTGGAAAAGGAAATTCGAGAACTTGAGAAGAGTTTACATGAAGATAAAAGTCTCTTGGATGAATACCAACAAAAGAAAAGTTCTCTGGCTCAGTTGGTAGACCTGGAGAGCAGAGGTGCAGCAGTACGATCTCGTCATCAATTACTTACTCACAGTGATGTTTCGAACAGTTTCTTTTTTGCACTTGAACGAGAGAGGGGAAGGTCAAAGCCAATTATACACATGAAACGTGCTGACGGATCAATAACGGAAAATCCTGATGAAATTCGTGACATTTTTTACAGTTTCTACAAGGATCTTTATTCTACTGAACATGTTGACGTTGACGCCCAGTCTGTAATTCTCGACAATTTGGTGCAATTGAACGAGGAAGATCGTGATTACCTTGATGGTGAAATTACTCTTGATGAACTTACTTTTGCTGTAAAACAACTTTCAACTGACCGTACTCCAGGCATGGATGGTTTGCCTAATGAATTTTACAAAACATTCTGGTCTATTATTGGTCAAGACCTTCATAAAGTTTTCATTGAATGTTTCCGTAATGATAAGCTTCCTATCTCTTGTCGGAGAGCAGTGCTAAGTCTTCACCCGAAAGCTGGAGACAACACTTTAGTCAAGAACTGGAGACCCATTAGCTTGTTATGTAGCGATTATAAAATTGTCACTAAAGCTCTCTCAATTCGTTTACGTAATGTCCTTTCCAAAATAATTCATGTTGATCAGTCCTGCTCTATTCCAAATCGTCACATATTTGATAATGTGAATTTATTGCAGGATAGTATTTTCTATGCCAATGACACAAACTCACCTCTTGGTATTGTTGCTCTAGACCAGGAAAAGGCTTTTGACCGTGTCAGTCATGATTACCTTTTTAAAACTCTGTGTTCTTTTGGTTTTGGCCCCCGCTTTATTAATTACATTAAAACACTCTACACAGATATTCAGTCAGTTTTAAAGATAAATAGTTCCATTACCTCTCCAATTTCAATAAATCATGGGATTCGTAAAGGTTGCTCACTTTCTGGTCAACTTTATGTGATTGCCTTAGAACCATTTTTAGATAAAATTAGGAATAGCAGTAACATAAGGGGATTGATGATACCAGAAGCTCCTAGTCCTACATGCCTTTCTGCGTATGCCGACGATGTTGAAGCTTTTATTACTCGAGATGAAGATTTTAGTAACTTAAAGTCCACTCTTAAGTTATATGAAAATGCATCTAATGCAAAAGTTAACCTCAAGAAATCTGAAGGTCTCTGGGCTGGTAGTTGGCGAAATCGTACTGACACGCCATTAAATATCAAATGGAACTCAACAGGGTTAAAACTGCTCGGTGTGTATGTTGGTAACTCAAATAATTATTGTCAGAAAAATTGGTCTGAATTAGTGAATATCACTGAAAACAAGGTGAAATTTTGGTCGTCTTTTGCACCTGGCATGTCATACAGAGGTCGTGTTTTAGTCATTAATCAGCTCATTGCATCAAAATTACTTCACAGATTGACTTGTACAACTCCCGATGTTCAAACATTTTCTTATCTTCAAACCCTTTTTCTGAGATTTTTCTGGCAAGGACGTCATTGGATTCCTTCAGAAACACTGTACTTACCTCTCATTCAAGGTGGCCAAGGCCTTATTCATCTTAAAACTCGTTGTATTTCTTTACGTCTCAGTTACATTCAAAAGTATTTGTATCAGGATGTTCATCATCCGTCGTATTATTTCACAGATTTTTATTTTAGAAGAGTTGGTGGTCTCAATTATGACAAACAGTTACTTCTCACGACTGACATTGATTTTTGTAATACTGCTATTCCTGCTTTTCATCGTGATTTGTTACATTGTTGGAATTCTGTTGACAAAATTCGTAAAGGAATCCCACTGAGTGTTCCTGACATTCTTAAAGAGCCTCTTTTTCAAAACCCACTCATTGTGCATCCCGTTCATAAGTCTCCTTTTACTGTTCCAGCCTTTGTCAACGCTCAAGTTACAACTATAGGTGATCTTTTCAATACTGTGGAAAATCGTTGGTTAACGTCTTCAGATTTGTGTTATAGAGTTGCGATTCATTCACAGCGTATTATTTCTATGTCTTTACAATGTGTTTACAAGGCTATTCCTATTCGTTTGAAATCCGTCATTGAAAATCATTTTTGTAACAACAATCCAAACAATGCGCCAGATACTGTGTATTCTTTTCAGCTGCAACATTCTATAGAGCACAATTATTTTCTGTGTAAAATAGAGAAAGGTGAAATTTACAAGTACTTGATAATGGTTCATCATTATGCATGTTTACCAGACAGATTAGACACCATCTGGAGGGACATTTTCAGTATTCCACATTCCATCAAACCAAACTTTGCTTCATGTTATTGTGATCCCATCATAAAGAAAGAAGGGGATTTACAATGGCGCATTATGCACGGAGCCTATCAAACTAGTTCTTTTTTGTTCCGTGCTGGTTTTCGTTCAGATGCAAACTGTTCTCTCTGTAATGACATTGATTCACTTTTACATACTTTCCTTGAGTGTCCAAACATTCAACCGCTTCTAGGTGTTATTTCCACTATAACATCTCGTTTAGTTTTACCTGGGCAAGCTGTAAACATTGCATGGTTTTTCATTAATCCTCCTGTTAAAAACTCTGTATTTATTCATAGACGTGCAATGTCTCTTTTTATTTACCTTTCTACAATGGCTAAGTTGTGTATACATTTAGCAAGAAGAAACCAGGGTCCTGTTGATCCTTTGGACATATTTAAAAGCAAGATTTTCACCAGATTGAGACTTGAATTTGAATATCATCGTCTCAATGAAAATTTACATTCTTTTAATATTACTTGGGCTTTTGATGATATTCTTTGTGACACTCATGATGATCAACTCAATTTTCACAATGAAGATACTTCCCTGCTTTTGTGCATTGCCAGGTTGTGTCATCTTTGAAATATTATGTGATAGGTTTAAGATATGTCTTTCTTGCTGACATTTACTTTTGTCATTCATGACGTTTTCTGTTCAATGCCGACCATCACTTTATAGTGATTTTCTTTTATTTGTATCTTATATTTCTTTTGGTTCCTTGAAATGTAAAATTTCTTTTTACAGTTTTAGTATGTAGGGACCTATGTGAAATAAAGATATTTGAAAAACTACTACTACTACTACTACTACTACTACTACTACTACTACTACTACTACTACTACTACGCATGTGTACACAGCGTGGTAGTGTGCTCTGAATTTTCTCACAGTTATTGAGTCCTTCAGTGATTTCCGGACTTAGATCGTTGTCTGATCTGTTTTTGCTCCGGTTGTGGACTGCTGCTGTCAAGTTTTTTGTGTGTTTGAACATTCGATTGAAGAGATTTTTGCGGATTCCCTCAGTGGTTTCCGTGTGCTGTTTCCTGGGCCAAGATGGCCGCGCCATTCATTGACAATGGACGCTTAGCTACGTTTGCCGGCCTCACGAGGAAACATGGTGTCAAGTGTGAATCCATGGAAGGAGTCTCCTTTGAAAATTATTTACAGGCTATTTCATCGATTACTGGTCCACAGAATATCATTGCTGCTTCAAGAGTTTACGGTTCAGTCATCGTTTATTTCAACTCAGTTACCTGGGTGGAAAACGTGTGCGTCAACGGATTTGAACTGAACGGCTACACAATTCAAGTTGACTCTGTCGTGAAAGCAGCGACAAAAGTCATTGTATCAGGGGTTCCACCGTTTATTCCCCATCATGTGATTGAAAGTGAACTCCTTACTTTTGGTAAACTGGTGAGCAAAATCAAAACAATTCCTCTCGGATGCAAGAGTGAACAATTGAGGCATGTAAGATCCTTTCGAAGACAAGCTTTAGTGCTGATCGATGCCGACTTTCACGATACATGGGAAGGACCTTTAAATGTCGAACACGAAGGTAAAAGATACCTGAAAAGATATGGGGCCTTAGTTAGTGACCACTACCTATCTGACTTACAGATTGATATATGGCGGGTGCCACATGTGGGGCAGGATGCCCTTACTATTTTCGAAACACCTGAATTCATTTCTTGGTCTTTTGGCCAGAGGTCCACATATCTTTCTTTCATGAATTTGACTTTGTTTGTACCGTCTACTTACTGTCTGTTCTGTGCTGTTTTGTGTCTATGTTTATAACTATTGTCTTACAAATTTTGACCTAGTGTTATTGGATTATGGATGGTATGATTGCGATTATTATACAGAATTTATCTTTCAACTGAAGAAATGAAATGTTTCAAGTGTGGTCAAAAGGGACATGTTCAGCGTGATTGTCAACAATCAGCCCAAACCGAATCAACTGCCACATTGCAAGAAAAAGACAATACCACCATAATTAACGATGGTCAACGATGAATCTGTTCAACATCCGATGGAACCAATCAGTGGTGATTCGTCAACTGTTTTCAATCACGACACAGTTGTACGTGAATGTGGAAATGAAGACACAACGATGGCTGATAATGTTAATGGTAATAATGTCGCGAACTTTTCTGATGAAAACGTTATTGATACTCACAGTAGCTAACAACAGAACAGTAATGGCCATGGTAAAGAGGAACAAGAAAGTATGGTTTGTAATAACGAAACTGACATTGTTCAACGTGAACCAGCTTCAGAAATTGTTACAGAAACTTCTTTGAACACTGACAGAACGAATGACAATGGAATTTCAAAGGTAGACGATGTTACTGATGATGAGAGGGTAAGAACCCCTCCATCGCCTTTCCCCCCTTCTCCGGACCTTTGGTTTAGGCAAGCTTCGCAATCCTCGGTGTCTTCTCCGGCTTGCACTCCGTCGTTTGTTCTCTCCAGACTTTCTGATTTTGTTCCCGATTCTCAAGACATTGCAGACAAGACCAATGCATCGATAGACATGGTTATGTCTGCAGATGTTTCTCAGAGCATATCATTCTCACCGCTTTCTACTCAACGCATTGCAAGCCAGTCAACGGAAGACAGTTTGAAAGATTCATTGCAAAGAGAGACTGATGACAATGAATCAGTGGTGTCAGACATTTCAGATTCTTCGTTTTTCCATGATGTATCAACTCAATCGATTGCAGACTTCTTGGAAAGTACAAAACATTCAAAGAAGTTTATTCAGGATTGTTTTGACTTTCATCCAAATTTGAAAGAACTTGCGAAAATGTTGCTTGGATACCGCAACGAGAGCTCGCATCTACAAGCTGGTTCGTAAAATCAAAGACTATATCAGAACTACTGGTAGGTCAACTACGATTGAGTCTTCAATTGAATTCACTTTCGTTAGGATAAATTACGCCTAGAAAGGGAAATTCAAGAACTTGAGAAAAAGTTACATGAAGACAAAAGTCTCTTTGATGAATATCAACAAAAGAAAAGTTCTCTGGCTCAGTTGGTAGACCTGGAGAGCAGAGGTGCAGCTGTACGATCCTGTCACCAATTACTTACCCACAGTGATGTATCGAACAGTTTCTTCTTTTCCCTTTCCGAGAGAGGGGAAGGTCAAAGCCCATCATACACATGAAACGTGCTGATGGCTCAATAACGGAAAATCCCGATGAAATTCGTGACATTTTCTACAATTTCTACAAGGATCTTTATTCTGCTGAAAATGTTGACCTTGATGCTCAGTCGGCAATTCTCGACAATTTAGCGCAATTAATGAGGGTTAGAGTTAGGGTTAGGGTTAGTGTTCATTCAGTATTTCCGTAATGATCAGCTTCCTATTTCTTGTCAGAGAGCAGTGCTAAGTCTTCACCCTAAAGCTGGAGACAACACTTTAGTCAAAAACTGGAGACCCATTAGCTTGTTATGTAGCGATTATAGAATTGTCACGTAAGCTCTCTCAATTCGTTTACGTAATGTTCTTTCCAAAATAATTCATGTTGATCAGTCCTGCTCTTTTCCAAATCGTCACATTTTTGATAATGTGAATTTATTACAAGATAGTGTTTTCTATGCCAATGACACAAACTCACCTCTGGGTATTGTTGCTCTAGACCAGGAGAAGGCTTTCGACTGTGTCAGTCATGATTAACTTTTTAAAACTCTGAGTTCTTTTGGTTTTGGCCCCCGCTTTATTCATTACATTAAAACACTCTACACAGATATTCAGTCAGTTTTAAAGATAAATAGTTCCATCACCGCTCCAATTTCAATTGATCGTGGGATTCGTCAAGGTTGCTCACTTTCTGGTCAACTTTGTGTGATTGCCTTAGAACCATTTTTAGATAAGATTAGGAATAACAGTAACATGAGGGGATTGATAATACCAGAAGCTCCTAGTCCTACATGCCTTTCTGCGTATGCCGACGATGTTGAAGTTTTATTACCAGAAATGTAGATTTTAGTAGCTTAAAGTCCACTCTTGAGTTATATGAAAATGCGTCTAATGCAAAAGTTAACCTAAAGAAATCTGAAGGTCTAGGGCTGGTAGTTGACGAAATCGTACTGATACGCCATTAAATATCAAATGGAACTTAACAGGGTTAAAATTGCTCGGTGTGTATGTTGGTAATTCAAATAATTATTGTTAGAAAAATTGGTCTAAATTAGTGAACATCACTGAAAACAAGGTGAAATTTTGGTCGTCTTTGCACCTGGCATGTCATACAGAGGTCGTGTTTTGATCATTAATCAGCTGATTGCATCAAAATTACTCCATAGATTGACTTGTACAACTCCCGATGATCAAACAATTTCTTACCTTCAATCCCTTTTTCTGAGATTTTTCTGGCAAGGACGTCATTGGATTCCTTCGGAAACACTGTACTTACCTCTCATTCAAGGTGGCCAAGGCCTTATTCATCTTAAAACTCGTTGTATTTCTTTACGTCTCAGTTATATTCAAAAGTATTTGTATCAGGATGTTCATCATCCGTCGTATTATTTCACAGATTTTTATTTTAGAAGAGTTGGTGGTCTCAATTATGACAAACAGTTACTTCTCACAACAGACATTGATTTTTGTAATGCTGCTATTCCTGCTTTTCATCGTGATTTATTACATTGTTGGAATTCTGTTGATAAAATTCGTAAAGGAATTCCACTGAGTGTTCCTGACATTCTTAAAGAGCCTCTTTTTCAAAATCCTCTCATTATGCATCCCGTTCATAAGTCACCTTTTACTGTACCAGCCTTTGTCAATGCTAATGTTACAACTATAGGTGATCTTTTCAACACTGTGGAAAATCGTTGGTTAACTTCTCAGATTTGTGTGATAGAGTTGCGATTCATTCACAGCGTATTATTTCTTTGTCTTTACAATGTATTTACAAGGCTATTCCTGTTCGTTTGAAATCTGACATTGAAAATCATTTTTGTAACAACAATCCAAACAAAGCGCCAGATACTGTGTATTCTTTTCAGCTGCAACATTCTACAGAGTACAGTTAATTTCTGTGTAAAATAGAGAAAGGTGCAATTTACAAGTACTTGATAATGGTTCATCATTATGCATGTTTACCAGACAGATTAGACACCATCTGGAGAGATATGAGATATTTTGAGTATTCCACATTCCATCAAACCAAACTTTGCTTCATGTTATTGTGATCCCATCATAAAGAAAGAAGGAGATTTACCATTGCGCATTATGCACGGAGCCTATCAAACTAGTTCTTTTTTGTTCCGTGCTGGTTTTCGTTCAGATGCTAACTGTTCTCTCTGTAATGACATTGATTCAGTTTTACATACTTTCCTTGAGTGTCCAAACATTCAACCCCTTCTACGTGTTATTTCCACTGTAACGTCTCGATTAGTTTTACCTGGGCAAGCTGTAAACATTGCATGGTTTTACATTAATCCTCCTGTTAAAACTCTGTATTTATTCATAGACGTGCAATGTCTCTTTTTATTTACCTTTCTACAATGGCTAAGTTGTGTGTACATTTAGCAAGAAGAAATGTGTTTAGAAACCAGGGTCCTGTTGATCCTTTGGACATATTTAAAATCAATATTTTCTCCAGATTGAGACTTGAATTTGAGTATCATCGTCGTAATGAAAATTTACATTCTTTTAATCTTATTTGGGCTTTTGATGATATTCTTTGTGACACTCATGATGGTCAACTCAATTTTCACATTTAAGAAACTCCCTGTTTTTTTGTGCATCGCTAGGCTGTGTCACCTTTTTTAATTATTTTGCGATAGGGTAAGATATGTCGATCTTGCTGAAATTTACTTTTGTCATTCATGACATTTTCTGTTCAATGCCGACCATCACTTTGTAGTGATTTTCTTTATTTGTGTCTTATTTTTCATTTGGTTCCTGGCAATGTAAACATTTCATTTTACAGTTTTAGTATGTAGGGACCTGTGTGAAATAAAGATATTTGAAAACCTACTACTACTACTACTACTACTACTACTACTACTACTACTACTACTACTACTACTACTACTACTACTACTACTACTACGGTGCAGACGTGTCTCTGGAGAGCTCCGTTTTTCCTTCAGTTTTTGGTCGTTTGTGAAGACATCCGTCATCTCTACACTTGGATTTGTCAACTAAGTGACTCCATTTAGTGGTTAGTTATTTCATTTCTTGTATATTTCTTGGATTTGAGTACATTGTGACGGATTTTGTTTCGGTTGGCTCTGGCAGGGCCACCAAGGCAAGATGACGGCCTCAAGCCAGTCGTTTAGTGGGATGACAAGGAAGCATGGGTTGAAATGTTTGTCCCTCAGAGGAGTAACTGTTGAATCGTATGTTAAGGGCATTGCTAAAGTTACTGGCCCGCAAAATGTCTTAGCTGCTTCTCGTGTGAATGGAGCTGTGATTGTGTTTTTGAGCTCGACAAACTGGGTAGAACGGTATGATTGGAAGGTATTGAAGTCGAAGGGTGTTGGATAACACCGGAACCACTTGTCAAACCAGCTACGAAGGTAATTTTATCTGGAGTTCCCCCTTTCATTCCTAACAAAGTTTTAATCGGTGAATTGAGTAAACGTGGCAAGGTTGTTGGTGGCGTGAGAAATATTCCTTTGGGTATTAAATCGGATGACTTGAAACACGTTAAATCTTTCAGACGTCAAATGTATATTTTAAGTACGGTTACTGATGCCGAATTACTTGGCTGTTATCACGTTGTCTTCGAAAACAAAACTTATTGCATTTATTTGTCTTTTGACAAAGTTAGGTGCTTTAATTGCTATGAGCCGGGTCACATTCAAAGTAAGTGCCGTTATTAATGCAAGATTCTCGCAATGAAAATCCTGACGATAATGAAATGGACACAACTGAAATGAATGAAAACGTTGAAAATGGTGACAAAGTTATTGAAAATATTGATGCGGGAGGGGAAGGAATTCAGACAAATGCCGATAACCAAACCACACCTGTTGATAACCATGACTTGCATAGTAATATCGATGATCAACCAAACGATCATGATGTGATAAACGACAGTCCAAAAATGAATGAAACATCGACAACCGACAAAAATGCCAGCAACATTCCAGGAAAGGAAATGAATGTCACGCAGTCTGAAAAAGATGGTCAAGACGTCAATGTATCGATTTCAACTAATTATAATGAAAATGTTCACTCACAACACGTAGACACATGCATAGAGCCAAGAAATAGCGACAACATGGAAAAAATGGAAATTAGCAGTAATGACATTCAAAACGCCACTCGCCACGAATCAGAATCTAACAAGTCTCAAAAAACTCATTCTTCCTCGGGTAAATCTGCCGAAGAGAGGGTACTAACCCCTCCTTCACCTTTCCCTCCCTCTCCATGTTTTTCCCCCGCTACAGGCTCTCTTAGCTCGACGGATTCCAATCATCCCATTTCCGTCGAGCTCTCTGATTCGTCTCTTCCTGGTCCCTCGTCCCTTTTCAATTCGTCATTGGATCCTTCTCAAGATCTCTTCCTCACCCCTGCTCAAATTTTAGCAAATCAAAACAATCAAAATGAAGACGATGATATTGATGAAATAACATAAATGACGTCAGAATTATCAGACATACCACAGACAGCTGAACGAAATAGACAAGCACCTTCATTCAAGCTATAGAAGAGTTCCTTGAAGACACTCTTCACTCAAAGAAAATAATCACTAGATGTATAGAATTTTGTCCTGATCTCAAATTGCTAAGTAGCGCCTTCAATAATTATCGCAGATGCCAACACTTGTCAGGAGCTCAGAAACCAAGGGTTCAAAAGATAAATTCCAAGACCAAACAGCTATTAGAGCAACTGGCAAACCCATTCGTTAGTATTCTCTTATGTTCTGTCATTCTCTGTTTTTTTTCTAGTTAGCATGGCTAGCATTTAGATGTTGTCTTTAGAGGATATCGGGATTCTCTGAAGAGATACCAAGTCCTTGAATATCTTAAAAATGAAGTTCCGTCAGATATTCATCTCCTTCAAGAAACCCATATCTTGCCTGGTGATGAGAAAATTTGGAATCTTCTTTGAAAAGGTTCTTTCCTTCTTTCTCACAATTCTGCTAATCAGGGAGGGGTTGCAATTCTTTTCCCCACCAATCTCAGAGTAGTTGTTCTGTCCAAAAAAGAGTTAGTAAAGGGCCACCTTCTTCATACTCACGTTACAATTGATGATTTCCCAGTGCACATTATCAACGCTTATGCACCTGCTAATGGCTCGGATCGCCTTCAGTGCTTTAAAGTTCTTAAAAATCATTTGATTACTCTAAATGAAGATCCAATTTTTCTTGGTGGAGATTTTAATTGTACAGTAAACGAGATCGATCGTATTGGTAGTGAACCTGATCCTCGTACTTCTCTCTTTCTTGACAAGATTTTTCACCGTTTTGAACTTGTTGATGCCTGATCAATATAAGTCTGAACGTAATTATACCTGGTCTCGTAACAACACACGTGTTAGACTTGATCGCATTTATGTTAACAAACATTTTTCAACTCGTATTCTTTCTTGCTCCATCATAAATTCTTCTCTTTGTTTCTCTGATCATTCAGCTGTTAAATTGGTTATTTCTCAGAGAAACACTGACAATCACAATCCAGTCTGGCACATGAACACTGATGTTCTGAAAGAAGACGATTACATGGAGCTTATCTCGTTATTTTGGTCAAAATGGCAACAACAAAAACCAAATTATACAAAGATCCAACTCTGGTGGGATGCTGGTAAAAATAAGATCAAACTGTTGACTCAGCAGTATTCCTCCCACAGACAAGCTGAAAAGAATCATGTGAAACGTAGTCTCGAAAAAGAAATTCTTCAGCTTGAAAATAATCTTCATAAAAATCAGTCTCTCGTTGAGAATTACAACACTAAAAAACTCCTTCTAAAAGAAATCATCGATCATGAATCGAAAGGAGCTGCCATTCGTGCAAAACACAAAATTATTAACACATTCGATGCACCGAAAACTTTCTTTAAAATATTGAATCTCGCAATGAAAAAAGAAAGCCTATTATCCATCTTGAAAAAATGGATGGATCCCTCACAGAAGATCAAAAGGAAATTCGTAATTTAACCCGTTCTTTCTATCAAAATCTTTTTTCTCCTGACCCTACTGACAACAGTGCTGAAAGACGTCTTCATGAAAATTTACCGCACCTTAAAGGTACTGACAGAGAATTCTTAGATAGCCCTCTTACTTATGATGAAATTTCTTTTACTGTTAAAAATCTCCCGACAGGTCGTTCCCCTGGTATTGATGGTCTCCCAAATGAATTCTATACTACTTTCTGGTCGATCATTGGCAATGATCTGTACGAAGTGCTTCTCTACTCTATCAGTGATGGTGAACTGCCATTGTCCTGCAGACGTGCAGCTGTTTGCCTTTTACCAAAGTCAGGTGATTCTGCGAAGTTAAAAAATTGGCGTCCAGTTAAAGTCTTCTTTGTAGCGACTATAAAATTCTGACAAAAACACTCTCTTTTCGTCTTCGCAATGTTCTTAGTTCTATCATTCACGAAGATCGGTAATATCGGTTTTCTGAGAGATAGTCTTCATTTAGCAAATTCAAATAATATTCCGCTTGCTATCGTTGCTCTTGATCAAAAGAAGGATTTCGACAGAATTAATCATGGTTATTTGTTAAATACTTTAAAAGCCTTTGGGTTCGGCCATAATTTCATTAATTACATCACTCTTTTGTATTCTAATGTCCAAAGCCTAATTCGTGTTAACAACACTCTCACTTCCCCAGTACCTTTTGGAAGGGGTATTCGTCAAGGCTGTTCTCTGTCTGCTCAGCTGTATGTTATTGCAATTGAACCCTTGCTTCATAAAATACGAACAAAAAGCGGTATCAAAGGCTTAACTATTCCTCACACTAATAAAGCCCACTGTAATCTTTCCGCCTATGCTGATGATGTAGATTTTCTTATTACCCTACAATGCAGCGTCCAATGCAAAGACGAACTTTGCTAAAACTGAAGGTCTTTTGGCAGGTTGCTGGCGAGGCCGTACACTGCATAAAAACCCTATAATACTTACTGTATTAACATGGATTATTGCCTGTATTTTAGCTGAAGAGTGCATATACAGATGAATACAGTCAAGAATCCATTTTTTGTATTCAGCAAGCCTGTATTTATGTGGATTCATGTGAATTCACGTGTATTATACTATAATTCAGGCAACTCATTAATGTGAATTTATCTGAATTATTGGGTTTTCATGCAGTGGTAGGTGTGAACCACTCAACGTAAAATGGAACAGTACCGGTCTTAAAAGTCTCGGCGTATATCTCGGCAATGATGATCTTTTTGTTAACAAAAACTGGACAGATTTGGTCGTTTCTCTTTCAAATAAACTTGAATTTTGGAATCGGTATGCTCCAAATATTTCGTATAGGGGTAGAGTTCTTATAATCAACAGCTTATTGACCAGCAAATTCTTATATCGTTTTATTTCCTTAAGTCCACCAACTAGTACAATAATGTTCGTCCAGTCACTCATCGTGGATTTCTTTTGGCAAGGCAGGCACTGGATTCCTGCAGAGAAATTATACTTGCCAGTGCACAAAGGTGGTCAAGGACTTGTCCACTTACCATCCCGTATTAAATCTTTCCGACTGAAATTCATTCAGAGATATCTTTACTCTGACAACAAACATCCCATTTTCAGCTTTGTTGACTATTACTTCAAAAAAACCATAATCTGTCTTATTCCACTGAGCTCCTCGCTGTCGACATTGACACTCCTTTCATCTCTTCGTCAAAATTTCACAATGATCTGCTTTCATGCTGGCAATCTGTTTCCAAAATTCGCAAAACCAGTTCAAATATTCATGAAATTGTTAATGAACCCCTTTTTTACAACAAGGAAATTCTCCATCCAGTAACGCAAAAGCGGTTGAAAAATAGCTGTTATATCGACGCAGGTTTCACCAAAATCAAAGACCTCATTGACTTTCAAAGAAAAAAATGGCTTACTGATTTAGAAGTCTTTTCCAAATTAAGCATTCATTCTCGTCGTATTGCAAAAGTAATCTACGGTGATATTCTCAAAGCAATCCCTATAAAGTGGACATATATTATTAATTCTTATCTTGAAGGTGAAATTTCAAATGATGTTGCTCATTTTCATTATTCATTTGAATTGCATTTTTCTAATGACCTCAACTTTCCCTTGTACAGATTCGAAAAGCGTGCCATTTACAAATATTTAGTCAATATTCTGCAAAAAGAACGCCTTCCAAATACTGCTGATGCTATCTGGCGCTCCATTCTTAATCTTTCAAATTCAATTGTTCCTAATTTTAAAGCCTGTTATAGTCCTCCATTATCATCGAGAGAAGGTGATTATCTGTGGCGGATCATGCATGGCGCGTTCTCCACGGAGAGAGTTTTGTTCAAAATGGGGTTCACTACAAGCTCTAATTGCGTTTTTTGTGGAAAATCCAACGATCTCCTTCATGCTTTTTACGAGTGTAATTATAATAGAGACCTTATCTTTGCATTAAAAACATTATCAAAACTTCTGCTAAATGATAACAGAATTTCCATTCCCATTCACTGGTTAATTTTAAACCCACCTCACAAATCAGGAAAATTCATCTCGAAACAAGCAAATAGTCTCTTTGTCTTTATCAATGCTCTCGCGAAAACGTCGATTTACCTTTGTCGTAGAAATAAAAGACTTATGAATAATCTTCCTACTGACCCTCTACAAATTTTTAAAACTCGTCTAAAATCGCGGATTCACATAGAATTTTTGCACCACAAACTTAACAATCAACTTGCCATTTTCAAGACCACTTGGACGACTAATGACGCCCTTTGTAGAGTTAATGATAAGGGAGTCCTTGTCATTAATGATTTAATTAGTTCCAGAGACCAGCTCTGGAACTTTTAGTTTTTGCTCACTTTCCTTCTTTCTTTCTTTCTTTCTTTCTTTCTTTCTTTTCTTTCTCTATTTCCGGTTTTACTACCATAGAACATGCTATACACAAATTTTACCTTAATTACCCAGAATGTATTGCGATACGCCTATGACGTCATCGCTCAGCTCGGACGGGTTTTTCGGGCATTTCTTGTTTGTTTATTTATTTATTTTTTATTTTGCATTGCTCAACTATCATATTGCGTTCAGTTATTAATAATTCTAGCTTTCTTTCGCTTTGTTTTTTGTTGCTTTTTGATTTTATTTTTCTCTAAATACCCGCCGTACGTGGCGCTATACTGTTTCGCCCGAATGCTCATGAGACAACATGGTGGCGTATCGATCGCCTCGCTCGCACAGATAGAGAAAAGTAGCCTTTCCCTAAGTTTACAAGCGCGGCTGGGCACATCGTGTACCTAGGCGAGGTGGGTGTGCTCGAAAACGATGATCAATGCAAAATTTGGACTCAAAATCGGCTGTTTTGGCGGAGAAACTGCCCGCCGTATTTCTGAGGAGCCACCAGCGGTTTTTCCTATATCAGTCTGCGGGGCTGTGGTGGGAGGCCGTTTAACACCGGTATTAAACACACAGCCCTGCCATGCAGAGCTAGGCATTCATAGTGAACGTACTGTCTGTCATGCACCGGCATGCGTTGGCTGCACGTAAAAGCAACTCAACTTTCCAAGATCAAATGGTCAGTATCTTGTGAAAACAGCGACATAGCAATGAAAATTGTTTTAGTCTGTGCTTTTAATCAAATGAAAATGCATGTGGCTCAATTTCAACGGCCTAGGTCCGATGTTTCCTCTCGTCTGATCATCGTCGTAAATGACACGCCTCTTTACGGCAACAACTCAGCGCTACCCGTCAAGCTATTGATTTTTGCGTAGGTCAGCGGAGCGAAAATTATTGCTCTGGCTCGCGAGAATGTCGTCTGATAAACATTTCCGTGCGTTGTCGCCCCCGTATGTATCTGTTGCGTTTTTACCGTACATGTAGGCATTTGTAATCTGTGTACTGTAATTCCTAGTTGTATTATTGTGTTTACTGCTATCAGCCCTGAATATTAAAATCCAAAGTACTCTTTCATTCTGCACCTATCTTTGCCACACATTCTCTTGTTTCTTCCGCTGCTCTGGTCTCTGGAACTTCGCTTTTGCTTGCAAATGCCTTCTATTTTGACCTTGTTTCTTTTATTTTCCTGTCTCTTTCCTGCACACATATATACTGACAGTTCCTTGTTTCCCGGTCGTTGTCGACTTTTAATCCTGGGCACCGTACTCCTTACGGGATCTTTGGATCGGTTAAAAGTCTGATGGAGGGTCATACATACACTTAACATCATAAGTTCTGTTCTTTCCAATAGGTAGTGTTGAACTGTATCCTGAAACTATTCCCTCGCTTATCGTCTATATCTGTCTACGTAGCTATACCTCAAGTATCTTTCGTCATCGGAATTTCGTCTTTTGTTCTCAGGCCGTTTTTGAATTTTTCTTTACTTATATTGCAAATATTTGTAAATTCATTGTATTTCGCAGGTTCTCCCTTCCACTTTTTTCCTTTTTTGGAAACCGGTTTCCGTTTTCAGATTTTTAGTCTCTGTTCAATTTTGTGTACATAGTGAATAAACGATGGTTTGAAAGCTAACTACTACTACTACTACTACTACTACTACTACTACTACTACTACTACTACTACAGTGAAGACGTGTGTATGAGGTGCTCCGTATCAACGCAAAATTTTGGTTGACTGAGAAGACATCCCTCGCCAATCTTCACTGATATGTGTTGTCATCGAGTTCTACTTTCGGTTAGTTGTCATTTTTGTTGTTTTTGGTCGGATTTGTGATCGATTTTGTTGGATTCTATCTTTGCCGAGCCCGGGCAAGGCCAGTGAGGCAAGATGGCGTCCGCAAGCCAGGTGTTCAGAGGTCTCACTCGAAAGCATGGTTTGAAATGTTCATCTGTTGAGGGTGTGAGAGTTGAGACATATGTTGAAGAAATTGCAAAAATCACGGGACCTGGAAATATTATCGCTGCGTCTTGTGTTAATGGTGCGGTAATTGTGTTTTTAAGTTCAACTAGTTGGGTCGAATCCGTTTGTATAGACGGTTTTGAACTTGGTGGCTGTTGGGTTTCGACTGAACCATAGTGAAGCCCGCAACAAAGGTCATACTTTCGGGAGTACCTCCCTTTATTCCAAACCAAGTTCTGATAAATGAACTAAACAAGTGTGGTAGAGTTGTTGGTGGGGTCAAGACCATTCCTTTAGGTTGCAAGTCGGAGAGATTGAAGCATGTCAAATCTTTCCGACGTCAAATGTATATTCTGCCAACAGTTACTGACGATGAATTATTAGGATGTTACCATGTAACGTTTGAGGACAAAACATATCGCATTTATTTGTCATTTGATGAAGTGAGATGTTTTAACTGTCATAAGATTGGTCACATAAAAATCAATTGCCCTGGGTCTGAGACAATCGTTGAAAGGAAAATGCTAAAGATAATCAGGAAACCAGATATGAACTGAATATGCTCACGTGTTTTACAACAGGTTCATTAATAGTAGTACGCTTCACAGAACAATAAGTTATATGTTATCACTAAATGAAGCAGGTTTTTTTCAACATCGCACAGTACTCTCAGATTTTAATCACTAATTACAAAACCTTATTTAATATGCAAATGAGCTGTTAATTAACTTGACACTGCTCAATGCTTCATGGGACAATTAGATATCCAGCAGATCAATATTTGTAGCACGTTTTATTTAATTTAATGCAGTAATTTTAGAGTAATGTCACTAATTACAAAGTTCATGAACTGCAATAATCTCTATATTAACTTGACACTGTTCAATGATTCATAGCACAATTAAATATTTATCAAATCAATATCTGTAGCACGTTTCACAAAATTTGGTGGCGTAATTTCAGAGTTATATACCTAATTAAAAAGTTTATTAAATATGCAAATGAACCCTTAATTAACTTAACACTAATAAATGCTTTACTACACAGTTAGATATCTGTCAGATCAGTATATGCAGCAGTTTTCATCACATTTGATGCAGTTATTTCGGAGTTATATGATACTACTTATAAAACTTCATGAAATATGCAAATGAGCTAATTATTAACTTGACACTGCCAAATGCTTCTCAGTACAATTAGATATTTATCAAAACAATATCTGTACCCAATTTTTAAGACTTTTGTGCCGTACTTTCAGAGTTATATACCTAATTACAAAGTTCATTAAATATGCAAATGAACCCTAAATTAATTTCACACTACTGAATGCTTTACACTACAGTTAGATATCAGTCGGATCAGTATCTGCAGCAGATTTCATCACATTTGGTGAAGTTATATCGAAGTTATATGACTAATTACAAAACTTCATAAAATATGCAAATGACCTATTTATTAACTTGACACTGTCCAATGCTTGTAAGTATAATTAGATATATATCAGATCAATATTTGTTGCAAGTATCATCAAGTTTGGTGCAGGAATTTCAGAGTTATCTCACCAATAACAAAAGTTCATTAAATATGCAAATGAGAAGGCAATTGACATGACACTCACAGTATCATCATAATGTTCTGAGATTGTCATCTGTGAAAAGTTTCATGAAATTTGGTGCAGTATTTCTTGATATATGCCTACACTGTCATTACCGTCTCCATAGGGAAACCATTGTACGGAAAAAAACGATATTGCATAACTTCATTAATATGCAAGCCACACTAACCAAAATCTTATCAGTTCTTGCAAGTAGCATATGGTACCTGTCTAGGCGTTTTTGAGTTATCGTGTAAACAGACAGACAGACAGACACACACACACACACTAACACTAACACACACACACACGGACAGACAGACAGACATCGCTATGACAATAGCCCACGTGTTTACACACGTGAGCTAAAAACGAGCCAGAGAGATGACTACCGACAACGTTACTGACATGGTTGACGAAAATGAGTATGCAATGATGGAAAATATTCAACGCTATGATACACCTGTTATTGACAATGAAGAAGCTAATAATGACAAAACCGGTGACATAAGAGATAACGTGCATGATGAAAGCTCGGTGACCACCACTGATAAAAATACCGATGGCAAACGAAACAAAAAGACACAAAGTGACACAGGTGATAAAGACGTTTCAATATTACCGATCAATGACAGTAGCGAGTCTATTTCAAAAAAGGTAGCACATTACCGCAACTTAACAATGGCGACACTTCAATAGAAAATTTTGATGAGAGGGAAACCGACAACAAAGAAAACCCTCGTGCAAATGATAAAAAATCTACTAATGAAAAGGCGCTCCCATCAGAGATTTTGGCTGCCGATAAAGAAAACTTAAGTGTCGAAGAGAGGGTACTAACCCCTCCTTCACCTTTCCCACCCTCTCCCACCTTTTCGCCAGCCTCAGATTACACGACTTCGTCTGATTCTCAACAACCAATTTCCGTTCAGCTTTCCGATTCGTCTCTTCCCGGTCCATCAATTCTCGTCAGTATCTCTCAAGATCTTTTTGCTACTCCTCGTCAAGAAGATGATCACGATGAAACGATGTCTATGGCATCAGAACTATCCAATATTTCCCAGACCTTTGAAAATAACCGCCAGTTACGTCCTCTCAATCAATCGATGAGTTCCTTGAGGATACTCTTCACTCAAAGAATATAATTACCAGATGCATCGAGTTTTGTCCGGATCTTAAACTTTTAATCACCGCTTTCAATAAATATCGTAAATCCAAACCTTTAACTGGAGCTCAAAAAGCATGTGTTCAAAAAATTAGCTCTAAAGTAAAGCAGCACATTAAAACCACTGGTGAATTCGCCCATTAACGTTCTCCGCTATGTTTAGTCTCTTTTTCATTTTACTAGCTGCTATGGCAACCATTTCTGGGTCGACATTAAATGTCCGTGGCTGCCGAGATGCACTCAAGAGATATCAAGTTCTCGAATATCTCAAAAACGAGGTTCCTACTGATTTTCAGCTCCTCCAAGAAACACATACGTTGGAAAGTGACGAAAGAATCTGGCAAGTTATTTGGAAAGGAAAAGTCCTTTTTTCATAAAAGTACAAATCAAGGAGGAGTGGCGATTCTTTTCTCACCAAGCAGAAAATTGACATCCTTGACTCTCACCAAGCAGAAAATTGACATCCTTGACACGAAAGAATTAATGAATGGTCATCTCCTTCACGCACACGTGCTTATCAATGATAAACCAGTGCATGTAATCAATGTTTATGCCCCCTCGAATTCTACGGATCGTTTCCAGTGTTTTAAAATACTTAAAACGCATCTTGATTCCCTTAACAGTGACCCGATTTTCTTGGGTGGAGATTTTAATTGCACTCTTGATTCTGATATTGACCGATCTGGTAGAGAGCCTGACCCTCGTACTTCACAACTCTTCAACAAAATTATTCATCGTTTTGAATTAGTTGATGCGTAGCGTAATCAAAAACATTTCCCTTCATGATTTCACTTGGTCCCGAGATTACAGTTATGCCAGGCTTGACAGAATTTATATTAAAGAGCATTCTGCAAACGGTATAAACTGTTGCAATATTATTAATTCTTCTCTCTGTTTTACTGATCACTCTGCCGTGAAAATAGTTATTTCTCAGAAATGCGCTAATCACCATAATCTAGTGTGGCATATGAACACAGATATTTTAAATGACAATGATTATGTTGACCTTGTTTCCCTGTCCTGGGGAAAATTGGCGCCAAAAGAAATCAAATTATCATAAAATTCAACATTGGTGGGATATTGGATAAAACAAAGTCAAGCTGCTAACTCGGCAATATTTTTATCACAAAAATACAGAAAGAAATATCTTGAAACGCGACCTTCAAAAAGAAATTCGCCAGCTAGAAAATTTCCTCTTCCAAAACCCGTCCGTCCATGCTATTTATAAAGCTAAGAAAGATCTTCTTAAGGAAATTCTTGACTATGACACGAAAGGGGCGGCCATTCGCGCCAAACATAGACATATCAGTTCGAATGATACTCCCAATAATTTTTTTCCGTGATATCGAAATCAATAATGGGAAAAGAAAGCCTATTATCCATCTACAGAGGGATGACGGTTCACTTACTTAAGATCAAAAGGAAATAAGAAACCTTACATATGCGTTTTATCAAGATCTGTATTCCCCGGACCCGATTCATAAGAATTCTGAAAAACTCCTGCACGATAGTTTGTCAGAACTTAATGAGACAGACAAATATGTTTTAGATAGTCCAATCACTTATGACGAACTCACAATACAGTTAAAAACCTCTCTCATGGTCGCTCTCCTGGGATTGATGGCTCACCAAACGAATTTTACAAGATTTTCTGGTCAGTAATTGGCAGAGACGTTCATGAAGTTTCCTTAAATCCGTTAGCGACGGGGAACTGCCAATGTCTTGTAGAAGAGCAGTCATAAGTCTTTTGCCGAAATCCGAGGACAATGCAAAACTTAAAAACTGGCGGCCAGTTAGTCTTCTTTGCAGCCACTACAAAATTTTCACCAAGACCCTTTCCCTCCGGCTTCGTAATGTTCTCAGTGCCATTATTCATAATGATCAAAGCTGCAGTGTCCCTGGTTGACAAATTCACGATAATATTGCTATGCTCAGAGACTGCCTTCAATTTGCAAATGCTGAAAATATTCCTCTCGCAATAATTACACTTGATCAAGAAAAGGCATTTGACAGAGTGCATCATCATTACCTTTTTCACACTTTAGAGGCTTTTGGATTCGGCCAAAATTTCATGAACTACATCAAACTTTTATACTGTATAACACCAATGCACAGAGTTTGGTCCGGGTCAATAACAACCTCACTGCCCCTATTTCTTTTAATCTAGGAATCCGCCAGGGCTGTTCCTTTCCGCACAACTTTACATTATCGCCATAGAACCCTTGCTCAATAAATCCGGACTAAAAGTGTTATCAAAGGTCTTACCATTCCAGAGTCTCATACAATTTGTACTCTCTCCGCGTATGCAGATGATGTTGATTTTATAATAACTCGTAGCGATGATTTTCAGTAAACTTCACCGCTGGCTGAATACTTACAATAAAGCGTCAAACTCTATGACAATTTTTGGTAAGACGGAGGGGGGTCTTCAGGCTGGAAGTTGGCGGCGAAGGAAGGATAGCCCTCTCAACATCACCTGGAATAGCAATGGTCTTAAATGCCTCGGGGTATATCTTATTAACGACCAGCATTTTGAAAGCCGAAATTGGACTGAGCTGGTTGATAAACTTTCAAACGATATTGACTACTGGAATCAACACGCTCCAAACATATCGTATAGTGGGAGAGTTTTGATTATCAATAACTTACTAGCAAGCAAATTTGTGTACCGTTGTTCCTCACTTTGCTCTCCTGCTGGCACGGTGGCCTACGTTCAGTCTCGCCTCCTTGATTTCTTTTGGCAAAGTAAACATTGGATCCCTGCAGAAAAATTATACCTTCCTATTAATGAAGGAGGATAAGGTCTCGTTCATTTACCGTCTCGTATCAAGTCCTTTCGTCTCCAGTTTTTTCAAAGATATCTCCATTCCGACTATTACCATCCTATTTTCCGTTTTGTTAATCATTATTTCAGTCAAGTTCAAGACCTCTGTTACTCTAAAAATCTTCTTGCAGTTGAAATTGATTCCCCTTTCATTTGTATTCCAAACTTTCACAATGACCTGCTGACTTGTTGGTAATCACTGTCAAAATTCGTAAAACAATTTTATAAACATTGACGAGGTCAAACAATGCGCCAGATACTGTGTATTCTTTTCAGCTGCAACATTCTACAGAGCACAATTTTTTTCTGTGTAAAATAGAGAAAGGTGCAATTTACAAGTACTTGATAATGGTTCATCATTATGCATGTTTACCAGACAGATTAGACACCATCTGGAGGGAAATTTTGAGTATTCCACATTCCATCAACCAAACTTTGCTTCATGTTATTGTGATCCCATCATATAGAAATAAATTTTTTACTATAACCCAAACGGGATTCGAACCCCCACACACTCACGGCAACATCGCCTAGCTGCTAAGCCTCACACAAAACCAGTCGGCTACCGTTTCCAACCCAAAAGAGTTGGTCACAGCAACCGACTTAGATGTTACAATCCTGTGCACGACCGAGCAACACAGTGTGCATGGAGCAGACGACACACAGAAACAGTACAAACACACATATAGTAATCGGAAAAGCACGAAGCTTTTACTGAGCTATCAGACAGACTCGGGGACAAGTAAATATCCACCAGCAGAAACTGTCCACTCAGGTTAAAGAAATAAATTTTTTACTATAACCCAAACGGGATTCGAACCCCCACACACTCACGGCAACATCGCCTAGCTGCTAGGCCTCACACAAAACCAGTCGGCTACCGTTTCCAACCCAAAAGAGTTGGTCACAGCAACCGACTTGGAAAGAAGAGGATTTACAATGGCGCATTATGCACGGAGCCTATCAAACTAGTTCTTTTTTGTTCCGTGCTGGTTTTCGTTCAGATACAAACTGTTCTCTCTGTAATGACATTGATTCACTTTAACATACTTTCCTTGCGTGTCCAAACATTCAACCGCTTCTAGGTGTTATTTCCACTATAACATCTCGTTTAGTTTTACATGGGCAAGCTGTAAACATTGCATGGTTTTTCATTAATCCTCCTGTTAAAAACTCTGTATTTATTCATAGACGTGCAATGTCTCTTTTTATTTACCTTTCTACAATGGCTAAGTTGTGTGGACATAAAAAGCAAGATTTTCACCAGATTGAGACTTGAATTTGGATATCATCGTCTCAATGAATATTTACATTCTTTTAATATTAATTGGGCTTTTGATGATATTCTTTGTGACACTCATGATGGTAAACTCAATTTTCACATTTAAGATACTTACCTGCTTTTGTGCATCGCTAGGTTGTGTCATCTTTGAATTGTTATGTGATAGGTTTAAGATATGTAATTCTTGCTGACATTTACTGTTGTACATTCATGACGTTTTCTGTTCAATGCCGACCAGCACTTTATAGTGATTTTCTTTTATTTGTATCTTATATTTCCTTTGGTTCCTTGAAATGTAAAAATTTCTTTTTACAGTTTTAGTATGTAGGGACCTATGTGAAATAAAGATATTTGAAAAACTACTACTACTACTACTACTACTACTACTACTTCTACTACTACTACTACTACTACTACTACTACTACTACTACTACTACTACTACTACTACTACTACTACTACTACTAATACTACTACTACTACTACTTCTACTACTACTACTACTCCTCATTAATGATTTAATCTAACCTTGTTTTCTTTCATGTTCCTGTTTTTCCCTGCACACATATATACTGACAGTTCCTTGTTTCCCGGTCATTGTCGACTTTTAACCCTAGGCACCGTACTCCTTCGATCTTCGGATCCGTTAAAAGTTTGATGGAGGGTTATACATACACTTAACAACATAAGTTCTGTTTTCTCCAGTAAGCAGCGTTGAACTGTCTCCTGAATTTATTCCCTCACTGATCATCGATATGTCCATGTAGCAGTACCTCAAGTATCTTTCGTCATCTGAATTTCGTCTTTGTTCTCACGCTGGTTTAGATCTTTTCTGTACTTACATTGTAAATATTTGTAAATTGTATTTCGCAGGTTCTCTTTTTCACTTTTTGCTATTTTGGAAAACTGTTTCCGCTTTCAGATTTTAGTTGGTTTGAAAACTACTACTACTACTACTACTACTACTACTACTACTACTACTACTACTACTACTACTATACTACTACTACTACTACTACTACTACTACTTTATTTATTATTATTATTATTATTATTATTATTATTATTATTATTATTAGAATCCTGTAGATGTACCAGCCAATATTGCAAAGACGATAGTTGAACGTGGGATGACAGTATCGCTTAAGTTTTTTGCTCTGACAGTGCCCTATGAATATATTTCTTTAGCCTTAGAAAATATGTTTGAACTCTCATGGAATGAGTTAACACTGACTGGTCAAGCTAAGGCATTAGGTAAAGTTAACATTTTACCTGTTCTTATGGTGTATTACATTCTTCAGCGTTTGTGTATTTATATGTCTAGATAGAATGTACCTGACAGAAAGATCAGTAACGATTGTGTGTTACGTAAAAAGCAGCATATTAACATCCAATGTCATATTTTTAAAACAGGTCATGAGCTTTGCTTAGTTATATGATCTTATAGAATAGTGCGGTCTCTTTCTTGCATTTATTGAATTGCTTCCGATGGAGCAACATTGGGAAAATGAACATGCTTACAACTTCCTGTGTTATCCAAACGCAATGATTCTTGTGTGTTTAGTCTGTAGATTTTTTCCTGAATTTGAATATTTTGTGCTTTATGTATTGAATCAATAAAAAAACAAAAATGTATGTCTGTACTTGTCTTGTGTATAAATGCACAAATGAATGCATATGCAAGGAAGGGTCGAGATGAAGTGTGTGCAGTGAGAATGACGGTGTGGAAGAATAGTGCGGTGACTGGATGTAGCTAAGAGGATCTAAAACATACTTATCTTCATTAAATATATTTTTCTGATGTCTTTTGAAGGTTGTCCAGCAGGAAAATATGGAGGTTTTTGCCAGTACGATTGCATTTGTCAGAACGGAGCTATCTGCCATACATTTAATGGAGCCTGTAAATGTCGGAAAGGTTGGAAGGGAGTTGCTTGTGACATTCGTGAGTTGTCAAGAAATATTTTTGTTTCCTTACTTAAATTAGCTGCCGACGTTTTAACAGCGACATTCAATTGGCCCTGGAAGATAATTCAATATTATAATTAGCATGGAAAGTGCGCTCTATGAAAGAAAACTTCCTGCAGTGAGTTGTGGCATTCCAACCATCTAGCCGATACTAATAAATTGGTAAAAATTACATATATTTGGTTTTTTTAAAATATGAAAGCTAAGAATACAGTCAAAAAGGTTGCGAACATGATTGGAAGTAGTTAAGGATAATTGAATGGTGAAGTAATATCGGTTTAAATCTAGAAATGTACGCTCATCTGATTTTCTTCTTAAGTTATACACTTGTTTTTATGAGTAATTTGTAATATCGGAACTTTCGGATACAGAGCACCTAACACTTTTAAGAAATTTGAAAAATATGGAGGTCCGATTATAGAAATTTATTCCAATCCTGATCGCGATTCTCGGGTGTAAAATTGCGAATTTATATATTTGAGATTTAAGCAAGGATTAAGAGATATGATGATGACCTTGTTTGGAAATTAGACTTAAAGTAAGAATAGAAGTAAAAATGGTGATGTATGAAACTATTTTGAATATACAGTAGGGGATGGAGAAAGGCGATTGTAATTCTTAAAGTATTTTGAGAATTAACATTCAAATTTAGTTATGAATGTGAAATCATTAATTTCGTATAATCAATTACTTATGCAGCTTACAAACACTTAGAGATGGCACCACGAACGATGTCAACATATTACGACAATACAGCAACCTTCTTTTGTCACGCCTATAACATAGAATTTGAAAATTATCTTTCGAATAAATCACGTATTTCGTGGTATATAAATGGTAAGCTGCACGACAGTAAGCAAGACGATAATACCTACATATCAGAACATATTCAAGAAGCCTACAGGTAAGTAAGGAAAATAATCAGGTGAATTAGGTTGCAATAATTGTACATTTGTTTCAATACATCAAATGAAAAGAAGTGTTTGCGTCGAAGTACCGGAAAGTGAAAGATTTTGTCATGTCCGTCCTTACACCCCTGTACAAGCTGTTCTTGGAGATACCTCAATCGATTTCTTTCAAATTGGTACGAGTACGTAGTAAGTCTATGTCACAATACATATGCATGCGATGTGTTTTGCGCTATAATACGATTCAATGTAGTCGGGGGCGTTCTGCTTCAATGTTGTCATGTCAAGAGCTATATATGTGCACCATTTTGTTTCACAATATGAGTCAGTATGGCCGCTATCATGCATTGTCCACAGCCATAACTAAGACGTGTGCCTTCACGTTTGCATTAAAGTTGAGACATGGAAATAACCGTATGTTGCTCTATGCACATCTATTTACTATCGCGATATGATCTAATATGGCTGTACAGTGTAGTGATTTCATTTAAGAATTTATGTCTAAATCTTTAACTCAGACATACCTCGACTAATTTTTTTCAAAGTTGACATAAAGACATAGTTCTATATTTACATGCACTCAATAGGTTGTTTTGTAATACGATCAAATGTGGCTGCCAGACAGCCCTTATTTTACAGTTTTTCATGTCTATTGCTTTGCAGTTTTTGCACCAATTTTAATCTTTAAAGTTACTGCAAGGAAATAATCACTGTTAATACATTTGCCGTTTGATCTTGGTTATGATATGATCGTATAGGGCAGCACAGCTATGGTGCGGGCATTTCTATATAAGTACCTTTCATGCCCATTACAATTACCGACGGAGCCATTTGAGAATCAATTTATTTTAAAGTACGTACAATGAAATAACCTTATGTCGTACACATGCCTGTCGGTTTTTATTTTTGAACGTCGAAAGCATAAAAAACACAAGTAGCCTACCTGTGCTGATTTCTTTCTTTATTTGTGCACGGACACTACACTCCTTGTATGCCATACCTAAGCTTGTCTATTTCCGTACGTAATGAAAGTGTGTATGGCTAGATTTAACATGGCAAAATATAGTGTGTGGAGTAGATGTTACAAGAAACTTGAATAGCAAACTCAACTTAATTGTGTTAGTAGCAAAATGGATAATACACAAATTTCATTGTACAGAAACAAACAAGTCACATCTGAGACAATTATTGCAATGTGAATTACAACGAAGGAATTTGATTTAATTTCATCTTTTTTTCTGTCATAGTTTAAGAGTGTAGCCATAAGGTTTTGAGAAACTGTCGTACATACATTCTGTGATGTAAACCTTTTTTTCCTCTGGGAATAATAAAGAAGGAACCTTAAAGGAAAAAAAGATTTAACATGGAGTTGCACATAATTTGTGGGTTCGTTGGGCATTGATGATGATTTTTATAACCAACGTATTTTTTCTTAGCAGTAATAGCGTAAATCTTAACTCAATTGAGTGTTATCATAATTTATAAAAAGGCTTGCGCAGACTGACATATCTTTAAAACTCGTGATATGTTTATTCTTTTATTAAATATTTACTTGGTCAACAAGAGAAGACAGACGTGACAGACGAAATGATCGTCCAAAATTTTACGTTTTATCGGTAGATTTCACCGCTGTAATATAGAGCTGTCTTATTGTAAATGAATTGCATGCTTGTGTTTAATGTGATATTGTTTTCCACTATCATTGTAAATTATATTTTGTATGATATTTTAGTTATAGCAATATCCAGGTGAATCATTTGACTGAGAGCTATACCGGGAATATAGATGTGTGGTTGAAGATATATCAGGAGTAGAGTATTCGGATACAGGATATGCTGAGATCACTGGTAAGGACAGCGTGTTTAATCTTTCTCTTTCTTTCTGTAAAATAGGAATAACTATTGTCAGCTAAGTCAGGAAAATACCATGTTTCCACCGTAAGTTCTACAAACGTCTCTATCGTAACTTGCCATCATCCTCATTCTCGTTACTCTTAATGTTATCCGTATGTGTGAGCCCATGTGAACATAGAAACATGCCGTTCACAAACTTGACACGAATTTGAATTTGGACTTGCTGATAACTATTCTTTTTCCACTTATAAGTTTTTTATTAGTCTCATAAAACGAAAAGTAGTCGCATTTCTCCATTACTGTCAGAAGTAACAACAGAGTCACATAAAATATGATCAATGTATCAGTGAATAAAAAGTTAATGTTGTTCACCAGTCCTTTGTAAATATTTCCCCATAGTATGTCTTTATCTGGTTTGGGTTTTTCGTTGGCTATGAAGACTTCTATTATCTGCACATTCGTAAAGTTAGCGAAGTTAAGCCCCTTTTTATTACATCTCACAATATAAATATATATCTTTCAAACGAGTGGTATATGTTATAATTGTATTCTTTCATTAAGGGACCGTTCGGTTTTTACGGCCGGGGGGCGAAATCCAGGGGGGTTCATCGTAATTTTGGAATCCGCGAAGGGGGGGGGGGTCATCGCTTTTTCACTGGTAGGAAAGGGGGGTCACCACATTTTAAAAACATAATACCTACAATAAAGTTCACTTTATGCCATGGCCATGATCGACCCTCTTTACCGGCGGGCCGCCTTTGGCAACCCATTACAATAAATATACTTTATGTACTACCCATGACCCTTTCAATGGGCAGACGCCTTTGGCAGCCCACTCCAATTAGGTTTACTCCACGTAATGGCCATGATCGACCCTCTTTACCGGTGGGTCGCTTGCGGCGGCCCACTACAATAAATTGACTTTATGTAATACCCCATTACCTGGGCAGCCCTGTCCAGTAAAGTTTACTTAATGCAATGGCCATGATCGACCCTCTTTACTGGCGGGCCACCTTTAGTTGCCCACTAGAATAAAGTTCACTTTACGTAATGGCCCACGACCCTCTTAACCGGAGGGCTGCCTTTGGAGAACCATTCCAATAAAGTTTACTCTATACAATGTCCATGGACATAAGTTGCCTATGGAAATGAAGTTAAACATTGCTTTATAGACGTCCTAATTAACAGACGTTTGCATGGATGTGGCTGAGAAGTTTGTGCACTGGCATCTCTGCTACACAAATAAAGTGCGCCGCATACCAGAGTTCAAATCCAAACCGTGCAGGTAAATTCGACATATGGTTTTGGTTCTTTTTCAGCCGGGGGGGATCCCCTTTCCGCGCGAGCTCCGTGCCGTACGACGATCGAAATCAGGATAGATTTAAAGCTGAGCAGTCTTTGATCAGTTACAGTTGTAATAGCATATTGCACCTTAAAATGTTCCTTCTGTATGACGATTTTTGTATCCCGGTGTCTTTCTTCTTGGGTTTCATTGAGATATGGACGACTTGCAGCGATGTTGCGCGTGATGTTGTCATCTTCGTCGTATACTTTATGAATGAAGCCTGTTCACATAAACATTCTGATATTTATGCGCAAAGCGTAATCAAGTAAAGCCTCAAAATTAAAGGTTTTTCGTTCTATTTGTAAAAATTCCCTATTATGGGCATGGGTATATGATAAATCGGTTATTACCCAATATCGCCTGGTCCTTGTGTCGTATCAGCATGGGTGTCATTTGTGCTGCGTCAGACACTCGACTTCGTCTCGTGTCTGACGCAGCACAAATGACACCCATGCTGATACGACACAGGAACAGGCGATATTGGGTAATAACCTCTAAATATATATATATATATATATTATATATATATATATATATATATATATATATATATATATATATATATATATATATATATAATATTGTACACATATATATGTGTACGTGTGTATACACACACATACAGATACATTGCCCACACATATGTTTGCATATGCATACATATACATACATATAGAAAAAAATAAGCACGCATATAGCTTATTCATTCACACATGTAGAATACATACATACACACATACACACATATATACATACATACATACATATACATACATACATACATACATACATATACATACATACATACATACATACATACATGCATACATATACATACATACATACATACGTACATACATACATACATACATACATACATACATACATACATACATCGGACTTTGATACAGCTCGAAGATTTTACATTAAGCCTCGTTTTCGAGGCAGCTGCTGACGTTTACAGTATTTGATAGTCTGTTTCCCTGCCCCTTTCTACCGCTGGCTGCGCTACACTCACGAAAAGGGTCAGGTATCCATGCGGCAGCCATTTTACCCAGATTTTGGGCAAAATGGCGGATGCGCGTGGCGCATGATGTCAGGCTGGAATGTTTGAAATGACTGCGCCCTTGACAGTAACTAAGCAACAAAGTAGGAGGGGCAGTTACATGAAAATTACACAAGTCTTCAAAAATCAATCTGTTTCATTATGCAAAACATCGTACGAGCTGATATATTTATTAAAGAGCGTACTTCATCCGAATGACAGAATCGAGTTAGTTTTTTGTTTGTTTGTTTGTTTGTCGGTGTGAAAGCATACAAACCCGTTCTGATGACACAGCACGCTGGGAAATACACGATTCTACCCTTACGCACGTCATCCATGTTTACATTGGAATGTGGGAAATATAATAAAGGTCACGAGGTCAATCGTGCCAACGAGGAAGTCACATAAGCGCAGCGCCACTTCTTATCTCGCCAAATTTCTTTTGTTTTTGGAAAGTTTTTCGCCCAGGAAGGAGATTTATATACACCAACACGAAGAATCTGACACGTAAGTGTACATGATTTCATCTTACTTGTTTAAAATTATTTTTTTGTGTAAAATTATGCGTTGTATAAGGACGCAGTCTTTCATGCTATAGAGCCTATCGATAACAAAGCCTTGGCCTAAAATACAGTTGATGACCACTCGGAATATTTGCGTTGTTTTGTAATTTTTTTTATCAGGACTAAGTACAATGTAAAATGTTGTAAAACATCTCTGGGCTACTTTTGACGGGAAAAATTTCTATAAGGCCTAATTTCTCAACCCTTGGTCCAAAGACGTTGTGACATCCGGAACAATAACTCACACCTATTGTATAAGGATTTTTCATCATTTGACTAACTGGTATCTTAGACGTACGCCTATCTGATGATAAATTTTAGGAAATATAAAATAAAATATAAAGTCTAACATAAAGTCTAACATAACTAAGCAAATCTCCCCTTCTTCTGTTTTATCATAGGTCCTCAGTGTTTGCCATAATGGCCCCTGATTTGTTCCAAACACGGTCTGTGAATTCTCTTAAAGAATACGTATCTCAAAGAGGACTCAGTAAAGACGGTACGAAGGCTATGCTTGTTTCTCGCGCTTTTGCGGCATGGGAGATGCATCTACCTATATTAAGACACGGGAGCAAATTACTTTAGGAAAAACAAGTACTGTACAGTACGCTGTTACAAACTACGAGTGGTCAACTTCCCAATCCGTTCCACTTAGAGGATTGCTGGTTCGGTAATCAAGTAATGGACTAAAGAAGTGGCCCCCAGTATATTTTAATGATATCTGCCAGTTCGTTATGATTGACCATCCAGATGGCGATATAGACTTACGAAAAAGAATTTTAAATGAATATAAAGAAGGGAAATCTTTCCGATTTTTCGAAATTAATTGGATAAAAGAGATATTTGTCCACGAGATTTCAGAAACTTGCAATTATGTGTTTCTGCGTTCAAAGTGTACACCATCACAACGTTAAATTGTCCTCCACATGACTTGTGGGTATGTGAGACAAAAGAAGGCAACATTCACTCTGCATATTGCACTTGTACTGCTGGGTAGGTGTATATATGATATGATATGATATGATATGATATGATATGATATGATATGATATGATATGATATATGATATGATATGATATGATATGATATGATATTATATTATATTATATTATATTATATTATATTATATTATATATTTTTCATGTCACGTCATATCACATTATATCACATTAGATCATTGGTACAATATACTATATCATGTCAAATCATATTGTCTGATATTGCGACATAAATGATTCCGAATAATATCATATTCAAGACAACATCGATAGATTTCGATTAATCAAAGATTTGATATGTCATGCAACTGTTCTTTTTTCGAATTTGTTTCAGATTAAGTGAAACATGTTGTCATGTAACGGCCCTGCTCTTCAGGGTTGAGGCAGCTAATCGGTCTGGCATGACAAACCCAGCTGCAACACAGGAAAGATTTAGATGGAATATTCCTTCTCAAAAGACGTCCATTCCATATATAAATGTGAGCGATATGAATTTTAAACAGGCACGATATAATGCTACAGGTAAGTATCGTCAAAATTGTAAAGCGCCTTGAGCACATGTACTTGTGGATACGTGCGCTATATAAGAACCCATTATTATTATTATTGTTATTATTATTATTACAAGTTTAGGGGCTATAAGTATTATATAGAAATCTAATAACACGTCATTGAAGCGGTGGGAATTCTGAAAAAGAGGTGTTCGAATGCAGGTCCATCGTGGCAGTCGTGGACGCACACAAAACAAGGCACAGTGACTATGGAGAGTCTATGCCAGTGTATTTGCTGCAAATATACCTTCACGCATGCGCACTCGTTTTCCAGTGTAGTCTGCCAATATGAGCGTGCGAAATTATGTTTACCTGCGCGTGAATGTGTAGTCTGTACACTACGTCCCATGCTATAATCTTGTCGTTCAGTTTTGCATGTTGACAGAATCTAGAATTACTGCAGAGAATACTTTTCAGGACATCACAAGTGAGTCCCTAAGGTACCAAGTAGGACGTTTAGGAAATCCTTTCAGAAAGTTCACGCCGCCTGTGGCCATTTTGTGGAGTATAAGCTTATACGTACATGGAGCGACGATATACAGTATTTCTACTCTACATATTGCCGAATAATATGCGATGGAATTTTGCGTTTCACGTCGTACAATCATTCAGATGAAATGCCGGCCTTCTCCAAACTTTGAAAAAAATCAGGGTGACAGACTTTGGACTGCTAACTCTTGTATAACAATGACGTTGAAGATATTTGTAATCGAGCTCGGCAACATTTTTTGATTTGAGAACTCTCATCATGGCGGATTTACTGAAACAGTGAGTATTCAACAACTTTTTCCTATGTCCACGTAGCACTTGTGCAAAAATAAGCGAGTCCACAGGCTTGTGGCGAATCAATAAAGGCGTTTTTCACCAAGCTGAAAGGTTGAAAGATGCGTCGGTCACTTTGGGACCGACGCAGTCAAACCCAGCTGGGCATAGAAATTTGCCATAGTATGACTTTGTTCTGGAGACACCGGCCGTGCGGTGGGGTTTTGCAACAAAGTTTCCATATCTGAACTGACGTACTCGAATGACAGGCACAGGAAACGATGGCCAATATTAATAAAAACGCATTCTCGTTGCATATTGATAATAATGTATCAATCTAAATGCCACGGAAATTATGCCTCCTCCCAACAGAAGGGCCATGGTCTATTTTTAGCCCTGCTACAGTATGTCTCAGTGCTAAAAAGGCCATATTGTTGTCATGTTGTCATGGCGACTTTTAAAATTTGCATACACTCTGAGAGTGAAACGGATTGTTAATAGGTCACAAAACTTTTGAGTCCCACTGTCGTCCATTATACCTGTTTCCTTGGGTATTAAAGGTGTGCAAGTATACACATCAAAAGACTAGAAAATTCACTTCATGGGCAGAATCTCGTAAAGTACATGTAGCTTTTTCTTGTCTGGTTAACGAAAAAAGATACCCCTGATCTAAAATATGCATGGTTTTAAATAAAAACCTGTGGTTACCTAAATGGTTACCATGGCAACATGAAACAATATAGCATTTTTCATGCTGTCAGAAATACACCTAGGAGAGCATTTGCATAGTAACTGGGGTTACTTTTAATGGAATTTGGAAAAACTTTGAAATTCTAAAACGCAAATAGGTTACTATGGAAACACAGGGCAGTAAAAATGGATATCAAGTTTTGTCTTTCTAACCCAAAATAACCCTTTGGTATAATATTTCTGTTGATTACTGGATTTTTACTCTGGATATTTGGTCTTCCTAACCAAAAATATCCCTTTGATATAACATATTCTGTTGGTTACTGGATTTTAGGTGGAATCTTTGAAAAACTGGTAATTTTTACTCCTGAATGATTACCATGGAAACATCTCACATTAAAATGAGTGTGATTTTTTTGTGGGCTAACAAGAAAAAACCCTTATTATCAATTTTTTTACATCAATCAATAATTCTTTAATAGGAATTATGGAAAAAGTAACGTTTTCAATCCCAAAAAGTTACCATGGCAACTCGAAACATTAAGATAAGTCTTGTTTTTGTGTTCTCTGACCCGAACTCCCCCAGTAGGTAATTTTCATATCAATCAAAGTAACTTCTCATGGGATATTAGAAAAACTGAAATTTTCAACCCCTAAAATGGTTACCATGGGAACATGGGGAAGTGAAATCGATATCATATTTGGTCTTTTCGACCCAATGGTGAAATTTTCAAGGAAATTGAACCTATTAATATTCGCATCATTATTTCTATATAATACTTATATTAATTATTATTTAACATGTGTGAAATTTTCGGTGTGGTTCATCTTTTGATAGAGACAGAGAGACGGCGACAGAGACGCATGTAGAGAGAGAGGGAGGAAGGGAGTGTGGGAATACATTTAATTATCTATTAATCATTAATTATATTACTAAGAGTGGTGATATAGCGGATTGTATAAATCAAAATATTTACGCCGCCATGTTCACTTCTCATTCATTTTCAGGATTTGTGAAGAGGCCACTAGTAGCCGCGATGAAACGATTCTTTTGACCACTCCCAGAAGATCACAATACAACACATGATGACAGGCATATTACTTTGCACGATAAATTAAAAAGAGTTGTACCTAATGCTTGCCTCCATACGTTGTTTGAAACACCAATTGCCGAGAGTTCTGTTTCTGAAAATAGCAACACTGTAATTGATAACTGTGTAGAGAATGCATACTTACCGGACTTGGCGATCAGACTTAATGATAATTCATATACTTGTAATTTAGACGGCAGAGAGAAAGATTTCTCACTTCATTGCCCCTTTATTCTGACAAAGATATTATTCATATTGAAACAAAGACAAGAAAACAACATGACAATCCAATGTGGCATAAACTCAGGTCTGGGAGAATAACAGCTTCCAATTTTTACGCCGTGTATACGAAAGTTAAGAGTATGAAAGGTCACAGTATGTCTGGTGATATAAACGTATCATCTTTATTTTCACGCTTAATGGATACAATGCTGTAAGCCCAAACATTGCTTCTTTGCAATACTGTTACGTGCAGAGAAAACGAACAAAAGGGTGAACTCAGCAGTTTTCCGTTTAAAACAAAATTTATTACGAAAACAAAACTAATTGCTAAGTTAGGGACAGAGTACAAGCTTTAAAAGTGTACAGACTACTTATCTCAGCTGGGACGGCAAAGCTCCAGTCTCAGAGTTGTAACAGTCAGTCGGATGAATGAACAGTCCTTTGGCTTGCAGGCTTGAAGCTGCACAAAGACCACAGTATAAATCCAGCGTTGACAGTGAAGGTCTTGAAAAGTCTTGAGAATGACTACTGCTGGAGTTTAGTAACACACAAGAGACACGATCCCAAAAGTCTGACTGGAAGCTGTGCACGTCCCTTTTATAAAGGCATATAAGAACAATCTAGAACTTTTATTGACATGCTAATTACTGTTCTAAAATTATCTCTCTTACACAACTAATCAACTTTCCAGAACATTCCAAACATGACTAATTGAATTCAAGGTTGTGAGGTCATTAAGGGCAGTGACCTTGAGAATGTTCTAGACTAATTGAACTCTGGTCATGATGAGTGTGGGGTAAATGACCTACATAACACACCCCCTCTTCAAAAAAGAAAATTTTTCAAAGAAAAATCTTTCTTTTACAAATGTAATCTTGAAAAGGATTTAAGTACTCAAATTTTGTTTTACTCTAAAGTAAAATTCCTTGAAAGTGAACAACAATAAAATTTCTTGAAAGTGAACAACAATAAACTCTAAATACGAGAGAGACAGTCTGCAATTAAATTGTCTCTGCCTTTGATATGTGTAATGTCAAGATTAAACTCCTGTAACATTAAACTCCACCTTAGCAATCTCTGATTTTTGCCTTTCAATTTCTGCAGAAAAACAAGAGGGTTGTGATCAATATAAACCACTATTGGCTGATTTGAAGAAGTAACATAAACTTCAAAATGCTGTAAAGCTAATATCAAAGATAAACACTCTTTTTCAATTGTAGAGTAGTTTCTCTGGGATTTGTTAAATTTGCGTGAAAATAGCAAACAGGATGATCTACACCATGACTATCCTCTTGCAATAAAACGCACCAGCAGCCGTATCACTAGCATCCACAGCTAATTTGAATGGCAAAGTGAAATCTGGTGCAGACAACACTGGGGCACTTTGCAGTATGGCTTTAAGTGTGTCAAATGCCTGTTGGCATTGCTCTGACCAAACAACTTTACTTTCTTTTTAAGTAAGTTAGTCAAAGGCTCAGTAATTGTGGAGAAATTTGGACAGAATTTTCTGTAGTAACCAGCCATACCAAGAAAGCGCATCAGTTGTCGTTTGCAGTTTGGTATGGGAAAACTTGAAATGGCACTGATTTTGGCATCAACAGTGTTTTACCTCACCCTGTCCTACAGTATGTCCGAGGTAAGTTACCCTCGCCCAACCAAACTCAGATTTGGCAAGGTTGACAGTCAACATTGCTTTACTCAGTCTCTCAAAGAACTTCCGCATGAGCTTGATGTGTTCTCCCAGGTGTCACTATACAGGAGACGTCGTCAACGTAAGCTGCACACCCGTCTAGCCCGGATATGACGTCGTTGATCATCCGTTGGAACGTTGCCGGAGAGTTCTTCATTCCGAATGGCATCACCTTGTACTGGAACAATCCGTCTGGTGTAACAAAGGCGGATATTTCACGAGCACGATCCGTCAGAGGGACTTGCCAAAATCCTTCAGTAGGTCAAATTTTGTCACTACTTGGCTTTTCCCACTCGGTCGATGCAGTCATCAATCCTCGGGATTGGGAAAGTGTCTGTCTTTGTTAAAGTGTTGACCTTCCTAAAGTCCGTGCACATACGATAACTGTGGTCTGATTTGGGAACAAGTATGCACGGCGAACTCCAGTTACTTTTACTGGGTTCAATAAAGTCATTGTCCAGCAGGTATTTGACTTCTTCCTGGAGATATTTCGCTTTTGTTGGATTCAGTCTGTATGGATGTTGTTTTACAGGCTTACTGTCCCCAACATCAACGTCGTGATAGATGACGTTTGTCCTCGTTGGAACATCTTGAAACAGGTGTTTATATTCATGGAGCAGTTCTTTCACCTGTTGTTGTTGTTCTGGCTGGAGGTGTGCCAACTTTGTAGACTCCAGCTTCTCCAGGATTTCTGAGTTCTGAAGCTTGACCGAGCCCAGCTTTGAGTTTAGAGTATTTTCACTCAAGTCAGTTTCAGTATCACTATCTTCATAATGGTTTGAACTGACTGCACTGACAGGCTGAGTTATAGTAGGATTATCCCTATCCAAATATGGCTTAAGCATATTTATGTGACATAGCTGTTTTTGTTTTCGCCTGTCAGGTGTTATTATGATGTAATTTAAATCACTCAATTTCTTATCAATTAGGTATGGCCCAAAGTAACGAGCATGGAGTGGTTTGCCAGGAATTGGAAGTAGAACAAGAACTTTTTGACCTGGTTCAAACTTCCGTTTTGAGGTGCTTTTATCATATTTGGTTTTCATTGACTGCTGAGATGACTCAAGATTTTCTCTGGCTAATTCACATGCTTTAGAGAGTTTCGTACGAAAATCTGACACATATTGCAAAATATTCAGACAATCATCATCGTCTGATAGGAATTTCTCTTTAACGAGCTTAAGTGGGCCACGGACTGTATGTCCAAATACAAGCTCAAATGGGCTAAAACCAAGAGACTCCTGAATTGACTCTCTAACAGCAAAGAGCAGAAAATGAATTCCTTCATCCCACTGCTTCTCAGTGTCAAAACAGTAGGTCCTAATCATGTTTTCAAAGTTTGATGAAATCGCTCAAGAGCACCCTGACTTTCTGGATGATAGGCGGAGGACCTATACTGTTTAATGCCTAGCTGATCCATTACTTGTTGAAAATACCAGACATAAAGTTGGAGCCTTGATCGGACTGGACACATTTAGGGAGGCCAAATAAAGTGAAAAATTTGACTAAAGCTCTCACTATAGTCTTTGTCTTTATATTTCTCAGTGGTATGGCTTCTGGGAACCGAGTTGATGTACACATTATTGTCAACATGTACTCATTTCCTGATCTTGTTTTTGGTAGGGGCCCAACACAGTCTATTAGTATCCTACTAAATGGTTCTTGAAATGCAGGAATTGGTTGTAAAGGGGCCTTTGGAATGGTCTGATTTGGCTTTCCTACCATTTGACATGTGTGACAAGTTTTACAGAAATGTGCTACATCCTGCCTGAGATTAGGCCAATAAAAGTGACTGAGAATTTTATGATAAGTTTTCCTGACTCCTAAGTGACCAGCCCAGGGGTTTCATGGGCCAGGCGCAATATTTCAGCACGGTAGGGCTTTGGAACCACAATTTGATGTTTTATAGCCAATCGTCATCAACCAAAACGTCTGGAGGTCTCCATTTACGCATGAGAATACCAGATTTTGTATAATAGGAAACAGAGCTATCTGAAGTTTTACCTTCATCATCTACCCTGTCAAACAAAGACAAAATATCTGGGTCTTTGTGTTGTTCTGCAATGAGATTTGATCTAGAAAATGTCTGACTTTGGTCAGCAGAAGTTTTACTGGAAGTTTCAAATCCACGAGGGATAACGGAATGATCCGTGTCAAACACCTGACTGAGAAAGGTGTCATTTAAGTCAACATCTGTGACATTATTTTTGAGAGTATTTTGATTCTCGGAAGTTTTCTTTGACATGGCTCGAGTAATGGCACATGATGGGAAAAGGCCGGGAATGTCTTGTTCAATTGGCTCTGGATCCTGATCTAAACTAGGATTATCAGTCACAAGTGGATTAGTAATGACCTTGTCCCCAGCAAGGTCGTTTCCAAGAAGAAGGTGAATCCCTTCAAAAGGCAAAAAAGGCCTAATACCTAAAGTCACAGGTCCAGAAACAAAGTCCGAAGACAAATAGACATTATGGAGAGGAACAGGAATGTAGTCATTACAATCTACCCCCTTAATAAGAACTTTAGAACCTGAAAATGACTTTTCAGAAAACGGCAGGGTATCTGCCAACAAAAGAGACTGGGAAGCCCCGGTATCTCTTAAAATTTTGACAGGGGTAGCGGAAGAAAAATCACTAGAAAGTGATATAAAACCATTATGAATAAATGGCTCGAAAATACCCATAATGCTATCTTGAGAAGAATTGACCTTGACCTCATTAATTGGGGATAAGAGGGGTTTAACCTCAGAAAATGTGTTGCACACATTATTAGACTCTAATTGAGTTGATGAAGAAATAAAGCCGGTGGGCTTAGATCAACTTTGACCACTTTGACCTTCACGTTTTCTTTTCAATTTAAAACAATCTGACATTAAATGGCCGTCTTTCTTACAATAATTACAAGAAAGTGTACCAAAACTGTTTGTCAGAAGGAGATTGAGACTTGGGATCTGATGATGTGGGAGTGTTACTTGAACTCTGTGAACTGTTGTCATTTGATTTTCTACTGTCCTTTGAAAAATTCTTGGACGAAAAGGAGGAGTTAAATTTACCTGCATTGTTTCTGTATGAAAAGGACTGGGATGGTTTGCTGAGAAATGAAGATTTGTGGGTCAATGAATAATCATCGGCCAAACGTGCAGCAACCTCTAATGTATCTGCCTTTTGTTCATTGATAAACGTCTTGATGTCACTCCGGATGCACCTTTTAAATTCCTCAATCAAAACAAGTTGTCGTAATTTGTCATAATTCTGACTGACCTTTTCAGAAGAGCACCAACGATCAAACAGTTGTTCTTTTGTTCGAGCAAATTCAACATAAGTTTGATCCTTCACCTTCTCACAATCCCTAAATTTCTGACGGTAAGCTTCAGGCACCAACTCATAGCCCTTGAGAATTAATTCCTTCACAGAATCATAATCTGAAGCCTGCTCTACTGACAACTGAATGTAAATTTCTCTGGCTTTACCCACCAAAGCACTCTGCAAAAGCATAGACCAGGACTCCTTAGGCCAATTCAGACTCTGAGCAATTTTCTCAAAATGAAGGAAATATTTATCAACATCCTTTTCTTGGAAAGGGGGAACTAACCTGAAATGCTTAGTGATGTCAAACTTGTCTGAAGGGAAGAATTTTCCTGACTGTCCAAGCTCTAAACGTTTTATTTCTACCTGTAATCGCTGTTCTTCTAATCGCAATTTTTTCTCTCTGTCTTTCTTCCATTTCTAATCTTTCCTGCCTTTCTTTTTCTTTCTGTCTTTCTTCCATTTCTAACTGCATTCGTATTTTTTCTTTTTCTAATGCCTGTCTCTCTTTTTCCATTTGTAATTCTTTTTCTTTCTGTCTTTCTTCCATTTGTAATTCTAGTTTCTTAATCTCCAAATTTGTCCGCAATTCTAATTCTAATTTTCTGAGTTCAGAGGAAGACTCAGGCTCATAATCTTTTAAGGCAGACTCCTCAAAATGGCCAGAATTAACTAAATGTTTTGCAATCTTGAACTGTATTTCTCGCTTGCGCATAGATCTTTTGACATCTACTTTAAGGAAATTTGCCAGTGCTATGAGGTTGTCTTTTCTGAGGGAATTAAATGTGTCCTGATCAAGGTCATCCATAAATTCGTCTGGCTTGAATTCCGCCATGATTGAATTTCGCTGAGTTCACAGTATACAGTAGTTTTGAAAAGGCTGTCAAAATGTTGTCAAACGGCTCAAATATTCGCTCCCGGACGAGCCCCCAATTTGTTACGTGCAGAGAAAACGAACAAAAGGGTGAACTCAGCAGTTTCCGTTTAACAAAATTTATTACGAAAACAAAACTAATTGCTAAGTTAGGGACAGAGTACAAGCTTTAAAAGTGTACAGACTACTTATCTCAGCTGGGACGGCAAAGCTCCAGTCTCAGAGTTGTAACAGTCAGTCGGATGAATGAACAGTCCTTTGGCTTGCAGGCTTGAAGCTGCACAAAGACCACAGTATAAATCCAGCGTTGACAGTGAAGGTCTTGAAAAGTCTTGAGAATGACTACTGCTGGAGTTTAGTAACACACAAGAGACACGATCCCAAAAGTCTGACTGGAAGCTGTGCACGTCCCTTTTATAAAGGCATATAAGAACAATCTAGAACTTTTATTGACATGCTAATTACTGTTCTAAAATTATCTCCCTTACACAACTAATCAACTTTCCAGAACATTCCAAACATGACTAATTGAATTCAAGGTTGTGAGGTCATCAAGGGCAGTGACCTTGAGAATGTTCTAGACTAATTGAACTCAGGTCATGATGAGTGTGGGTAAATGACCTACATAACAATACGGCCGAAACATGGAACCTGTAGCTAAAGTTAAATATACAGATATTTTGCAACGATGTCATGTTGACTTGTCTGTAAGGGATTGCGGTATTTTCATCGATAAAGAGCGGCCATATTTAGGGGAAACACCAGACTACCTTGTCAACTGCAAATGTTGTGGTAACGGTTGCTTGGAAATAAAATGTCCGATCAGTATTTCACATACTACTCCAAAACCCGGACATCCAAGTTACTTAGTCGATGATAATGTTAAATTAGGTTTAAAACAGAATCATGCATACTATGCACAAATTCAGGGGCAGATGGCCATCACATGTCGTAAATGGTGTGATTTTTTTGTTTACACATCACATGTCTATCACATTGAGAGAATTATGTTTGATTGTACATACTGGGACAAAATTGTTACAGCTTAAGATTTTTTTCAATAATTTTCTTGCAAAAAAGCTTGTAAATAGTCAATCCAAAAAAAATTCAATTCAGCCAGATGTAGAAATTAGCAATTCAATTCAATCACCGGACACAAAGCAGGCCTTCGCATTTATGGACAACGCCATTGAAATACAAGTACCTAAAACCATAAAAACAGAGAGAAAGAAAAGCAAAGTTGATAAAAGGAAATCAGATGAAATAAAGAAAGTCATTTGTCCTTCTTGCATTGAGGTTTGTTTAGAACCCAATGACATCCAGAGTTTGAACAGCGGAGCATTCAATGCGACGGTTGTGACAGATGGTATCATTTTAAATGTGTCAAAATATTTTCAGCATCAGTAATAGAAAATATTTGCGAAATCTGGTTATGTAAGTCATGTACTGAGTGAATAAGTGGTTTCAATTGTGGTGTAAAGTAACATTGTACATTTTTAGTATTTAATATGAGCATTTCATTTGGAAATAGAAAATGTATTTTTGAATTGATACCGTGTTTTCTCTGCGTGTTCATTGAAAGGGGCACATGGAATAGTGTATTTTATACACAGACTCGGTGGGAAAATTTTACACATACAGACTCGTTCTGAAGAGAGCTACAGCTGAAAAGTTTTATACAATAAAGGAAAATGTGATTGAAATATTAGTGCATGTTGCTTTCTGATACTAAATTCTCATAGAGAAAACAGAAAAGTATCAGGAACTTGCCATGCTTTTCATATGAAGGGTATCCTAAAAAATATGTTTGACATTTCAAAGAAATGCGCCCAAGGGCGCGCCGAAGAATTTTAAACATACAGATCTCTCAAATATATATATATATCTTATTATTATTAAAGTAACGCGCCCAGAGGGCGCGCTGAAAAATGGAACTTAATGCTGAAATTTGTGGTTGGCACAATGCATTTTATGCAAGTATGAGCCCTTGTAGAACTTGAATAACACACTCACCCTCCCCCCCCCCCCATATTGGGCATTTCAAAAACATGGTGCCCCCATCACCAAAGTCAAAAACAGGGTGACCCCCATGAATCCACCGCCCCCTGGCTGAAGCAACTGACCAGTCCCTTAGCTACATGCTCGCGTGTACCTCCATGCTCCTTGTGTTCAATACCCCGAGGAAAGTCCAAGACCAAGAATTGCTGTCTTTTTACTCAAATTTATCTTCATCCATAATTGTGCATGGGTTTATTGCACCAAGATTTCAGTATTAAATTTTTGTCTTTATTCTCGTAACTGTGTAGACCACGAAAGTTCGTTGCACAGCTGACGGACTGCAGTGGTCTCAGTGAACGATCGTTGTATGGTTGATGCCGTTGTATGGTTGACAAGTAGACCTGCATACAGGTCTGTGTGTTCTGGGCGTTATACGGCCTCCACCACAGCCGTACGACGCCGGGAACACACAGACATGTACACAGGGCTAGTCTACGAGCAGCCCAGATCAATGGTGATCTCACATGATAGCAATACCACGATCATTGTTGTAGCTAGCTTACTAGATCAAAATAAACCGGAGAGTTCAAATGTACTTGAATAGCACAAGCGCCAGCACTATGCGTGTATTAGCTTTCGTCTTGCCAGGGTCTAGCCACGTACAATACCGGGCAGAGTTCAATCATGCTTTCTAAGCACAAGCATCACTAGGTATTACACTTAATCAAAATCGAGTCTGTATGTTAAAGTTTCCCATCGAGTCTGTGTATAAAACTTCCCAGCTAGCTGTATGTAAAATTTTCCCATCGAGTCTGTGTATAAAACTTCCCAGCGTGCTATGACTTCAGAACGAGTTTGTATGTAAAATTTTCCCATCCAGTCTTTTTATAAAACTTTTCGGCTATAGCTCTCTTCAACGACTCAGTATGTGTAAAATTTTCCCACCGAGTCTGTGTATAAAACTTCCTAGCGTGCTGTGTCTTCAGAACGGGTTTGTATGTAAAACTGTCCAACCGAGTCTGTGTATAAAACTTCTCAGCTATAAGCTGTGCCCTCAGAACGAGACTGTATGTAAAATTTTGCTGTGTGTAGTTGTATCATCAGAACGAGGCCGATATATATATAAACGTTTCGCAGCTGTTCTGAGCTGAGTAAGTTTCTTACATAAAGAACCTCGTTTGGATACAGCGATACTTCATCAGAACGAGGCTGTATATATAAGATTTTGCAGCACTGTCAGATACTGTAAACGTCAGCAGCTGCCTCGAAAACGAGGCTTTAATAATGTAAAATCTTTGAGCTCTATCAAAGTCCGATGTATGTATGTATGTATGTATGTATGTATGTATGTATGTATGTATGTATGTATGTATGTATGTATGTATTTGTGTACGTGTGTATATGTGTATGTATGTATGTATTCTACATGTATGAATGAATACGCTATATGCGCAAACATATGTGTTGGGCAATGTATCTGTATATTTGTGTATACACACGCACATATATATTTGTGTATATATATATATATATATATATAATTCCTCTCTATATATACGTTTTCCATCTTTTCTGTCTCTAAAAAAAGCTTGATTGTGTAAATTAATTTTTTTACATTTGGCGCCTGGTGTGCCGTTTCTCCAAGAATCATAGCGTCCATTGGATTACTAAAAAGTCAAAACATGCTATTCAAACATACATACATACATACATACATACATACATACATACATACATACATACATGCATGCATGCATGCATGCATGGCAGGCAGGCAGGCAGGCAGGCAGGCATCATGCATACATACATACATACATACATACATACATACATACGTACATACACACACGCAAGTATATATATATATATATATATATATATATATATATATATATATATATATATATATATATATATATATATATATATATATATATAATTTACATACATAATCATACGCGTACGCATAGAGTGTATTCATTCAGACATGTACAATACATACATACGTTCATACATACATCATACGTATACACGTACACACATAATTTGGCACGAACATGCATAACACACACACTACACATACATACATACTTACACACAAACATACATACATACATACATACATACATACATACATACATACATACATACATACATACATACATACATATATACATACATACATACATACATACATACATACATACATACATACAGACAGACAGACAGACAGACGTACATACATGCATACATACTGACATACAGACATACAGACGTACATACATGCATACATACAGACATACATACATGCATACATAGATTACAGAGCCTGGACAAGGGTCGAGCCTCGACGCGAAAAAATTTGTATACATAGAACCTCGTTCTGACTTACTGATACAGCTGGACCTCGTTCTGACTTAGGGATGGACCATTAGACCTTAGGAGGGGGGTGGTCACAATGAAACTGTGAAATTTTTTTTTTACTATTGTAAATTTCTGAAATTTTGTTTTTTTCCAATTGAGATTAGCTGTGCAATTTTTTTTTTCAGAGTAAATTTTCAGATTTATAATTTTTTTTTTAGTTCGTCGCTGTCTGAAGATAAAGAGGGCAAAGATGTGGTGCCAAGCACCATAAGCGGCCACGCAAGCGGTCACAGGGGGGGAGGTCAGGAGAGGGGTGTCCCCCTGGTGCTGTTGGAGCTTTTGAAAAATAGAGATTAAAATGGTGTTACTTGGTGGCACTTGGGAGTATTTTTGCAGGGGGTGGTCAGGAGAGGGTGTCCCCTCCTGCCCTTGGAGCTTTTGAAAAATAGACATAAAAATGGTGTTATTTGGTGGCACTTTGGGAGCATTTTTTCGGATTACACATCTTCCTCTGAAACATGGTCTTCTTGCTCCTCAGTAGCTTCCTATAGTTTTGAAAATTGACTATTTTGGTTTCCTGGCTTCCCTTTCTACTGCGTGGTGAAATGCCTATATTCATACATCATGCATATTTCATGATTTACAATTGATTTTGAAAAGCTGAGAAGCTAAAATATGCTAAATAATATAGTTAAATTTGCATAATTGTGTTTTTAGAGCAATTGTTTCCCTTTTTGATCAAAACATCTATTTCTCTGTAGCAGCATGTCCAAATTGATTGGATGTGTATAGATGTGTTGAAATTTAAATATTTGTCTTTTTAGGGCAATTTATGCCATTCATGGTCAAAAATCTGTATTCTCTGAAAGGGCTTGTCCAATTTGTTTGAAATTTGCTACACAAAAACGATTATTCATGCAGATTTATTAAGTATTTGCTATCGAGAAACTTTCAAAGTTCAACCCTTTTGTGTGTTTCTGTGTTGGGATTTGTTGGATAGATGGCATTCTACTTAGTGTATTGTTGAATGTTAAAACATGTGTTCCTGTTGTTTTGAGGCTGTTTTTTGAGAAAAAAGAGTTGAAAATGCCTTTTTAAAAGCAAAATAATACATAATACTTGATATGTTGTTTTATCATAATTGACGTGTTTTCTACTTGTTCACCACATTCTTGCATTCATCATTGCAATAAAATGCTGTGAAAAAAATGAAACTGATGTAGCCTGCATCTGTTATTTTGATCTTAAAAGGCAAATACAACTTTCTGTCTTGACAACCATACCATAGTTTCAATGTTTTACCTAGTGTACCTGCTTGGTTTGTACGCAGGAAACAAGTAGAAAACAGGCTCTATAATTTCATAATTTTCAAGTGATCAGAATACAAAAGTCCTGAAAAGATAAGATAATCACAACTTCCAGTATAAGGGATACAGTCACCCTAAATGTTTAATTAAAATTAAAAATGTGCCTGGAGGATGTACTAAAAAATACAGAAAGTTGCTTTCTGTCGGTAAAATCTAAAAAAAATTCAAAAGTTTGAAGACTTTTGCAGATTTTTTTTTACACCTTTGTCTTCTTATTTATTTTTTTTATTTGCAAACTAGTTTGAAGATTTTTTTTCCGAACTTTCTGCTCTGAAAATTTATATATATATATATATATATATATATATATATATATATATATATATATATTATATTATATATATATATATATATATATATATATATATATATATATATATATATATATATATAAACTGTTCTTGCTGACTGATACAGCCGCAAAACGATACTGTGTGTTCCCGGCGTTGAAGGTGCTGGACAGGAGGCGGTAGGCCTCTCGCGTCGCGCTGGGAAAACAGAGTATCGTACGCATGGAGCTTAGAAGGTACCATGGCAGGGCTAATAATAATGATTCAGGCTTGGTGCAATTATTGTAGCCCAAATGCTGTGCGCGTGCGCTGGCTTTTCTGACCTGTTTTCTTTGCAGTGCTGGCCTGTAGCGGCTGCTGCTTCACAGCAACACGTTAGGAAAAGACCGTGCACAGCCCGGCCGGCCGTGAGCTGCCTTTTTTTGCGGCTAGACCCTGGCAAGACTAAAGCTGATACACGCATAGTGCTAGCTCTGCATGGCAGGGCTGTGTGTTACCGGCATTATACGGCCTCCCACCACAAGAGCCACCATGGGAGGCCGTATAACGCCGGTAACACACATCCCTGCCATGCAGAGCTAGCGTAGTGCTAGCGCTTATGCTATTCAAGTGCATTTGAACTTTCCGGTTTGTTTTGTGCTAGCGACAACAATGACCGTGGTATGACTATCACGAGAGATCACCACTGATCTGGCCTGTTCGTAGAAGAAATGACATGCGCTAGGCGTATGGCGTGTAATCCATGCCAAAATTAACACCTTACATTTTGAGCCAACCTACATGCAACTCTCACGAAGGTACATGCAACTCTCACGAAACTGCATGCGATTCACAAAGCTACACGCAACTCTCGCGAACGTGCATGCAACTCACGAGGCTACATGCAACTCACGAAGCTACATGCAACTCACGAACTTGCATTTTGAGCCAACCTACATGCAACTCTCACGAAGCTGCATGCGACTCACCAAGCTACATGCAACTCTCACGAAGCTGCATGCGACTCACCAAGCTACATGCAACTCTCACGAACGTGCATGCAACTCACCAAGCTACATGCAACTCTAACGAACGTGCATGCAACTCACGAACTTGCATGCAACTCACGAAGCTACATGCAACTCGCGAACCTGCATGCAACTCGCTCGAACCTCATGCAACTCTCTTGAAATGCATTCGCTTTGCGCTGCGACTTATTTGAATCGGACTCCCTAGATTACCTTTGAAGCTCAACTCATTTTGCTTGAAGCTCGTTTTTGAGCTGAACGCATTCGTGTCGGGGGAAAGTCCGTGTGAAGGGGGGACTTGGTTGGGGTAAACCAATTTTAAATAGGGTCTGCTGCATGCTGCCTTCGATTTAAATAAAGGCACTTCTGGGTTGAGAAAACCATACGTGAATTGGAGTACACTATGTCGGTTAACGTGTGTGAATGAGGTTCTATCGTATTTTATTGACTCTCATTTTACTTCAAGTAGACTGTGCCACAATGTGGTTTACAATAAACCAACCCATCATTAAAGTGACTAACTTTGCTCCGACAACGCGGAAGCTTATGAGACGTCACAACGCGTCATACCAACGTCATATGACGTATTCAGATGTGTTCTGCCAGTGAGCCAGGGGATCTGAAAAAAAATGACCCGACATATAGTATATGCAGTGCAACAAGCAACTTGAGTTGCCCGTTGCATTGCCTCGTTTGTACGATGTCATCGTGTCACTCGATTACCATAGACGAAAGCAACAATTTTCTGCGCAGCGTAAAATCTCCGTGCTGTGTGAATTTATCTCTGCGCTCATGGAAATTCTCCGCGCTGTGTAAAATCTCGGTGCTCTTAAAAAATCTCCGCTGTGTAAAATAAATCGTGGCGGTGTGTAAAAATCTCGGCGCTGTTGAAAACTCTCCGTGCTGTGTAAAGATCGCGCTGTGTAAAATAATTCGCGGCAGTGTGTAAAAATCTCGGCGCTGTTGAAAACTCTCCGCACTGTGTAAAAATCTCCGCGCTGTTTGAAAATCTTGGTGCCTTTTAAAATTTCTCTCTACTGTTTAAAATTTCTCCGCAGGCTGTTTCAAATCTCCCTGCTGGAGACAATTCTCCGCATCGTTTCAAATTTCTCTCTACTGTTTGTTCTCTGCGCTATTCACTTCCGTGACTATTCAATAAGGAAAATGAGGGCAACTTCACACAGCGTATGCGTACAGCTGGCGATGTTTTACGGGTCGAGTATTAGCCTGCTAAATACGTAGTCCTTACAATCGCCTTGTCAGACGTAGACAAAACAAATTGAAATCATAAAAGTCGACAGGAAGTGGCCCAAGGATATATCCTTTACAATCGAATTAATGTAAGAGAAACAATTTACAAAAACACTGAACATTTGCAATGTGCAGATTGCCTTAAGGATGGTTACCTATGTACACTATGATGAGTGATTCCTGGAGATTCACATCTAGTGATTGATCATCGGATGTTGCCATCTTTTCGTCTAATTTCATTTTTCTTTTCGTCAAAAAATCGAATTGATCCAACTTTTGTTCAGTTGGAAAAATAAAAATATTCTTACTGGTTAACTTCGGACTACATTTGTCTACACAAATAACATATGCAAAGTAAAGCAGTTAAAATAATACTGATATTGACAGAAGTGCAAACATATTTGCTAACCATGAATAGCCAGAGACCGACTCAAGTTCTTTATAGATAACGCGAGTTAAAACTGTAAAACAGGACATAATTAAACCCTCCTACAATCATATTTTCAGTCTTTAAGCCTAATATGTACATACTATAATATGTACATATTATTTTTTGTGTGTATATAATATTTTAGATCATGTAGGCAGAAAAGTTCCAGAAACTATTAAACACTGATGTAGACGTTTAAAACCCTATTGCTATTGCATTATTTCAGATTGGTTTGCCTTTCGTAAGAAGGAAAATAAATTTGTGCTCTTCGTTTGTGGAATTCTCTACCGTCACAGCTTCATGCACTTCTATCGCTGGTTGAATTCTTTCGCTGGCCGATTTTTGCGTAGGCCAGCGGTGCGAAAATAATGCTCTGGTCGCGAGAATGCGGTAAACCGGCTGTTTTAATATAGTGCAATGGTGTCCCTCGTGTTTTTCAGGCTCGTGTTCAGAGCAATGTGCGAACAAATCAAGACTGATATCGCAGTTTGACAAACACGCAGGACGCAGGTCGCTGTTGTGAAGTCGCAGGTTAGGCCTACACCTTGGTCTAAATGCCGAAGTCGCAGGTCGCATGTTTCAAACTCGCGGGACGCAGGTCGCAGTTTTGAAGTCGCAGGTCGCATGTCGCATGACGTGACCGGTCTTCCATAATATACTATATGTCGGGTCATTTTTTTCAGATCCCTGGCTCACTGGCAGAACACATCTGAATACGTCATATGACGTTGGTATGACGCGTTGTGACGTCTCATAAGCTTCCGCGTTGTCGGAGCAAAGTTAGTCACTTTAATGATGGGTTGGTTATTGTAAACCACATTGTGGCACAGTCTACTTGAAGTAAAATGAGAGTCAAATAAAATACGATAGAACCTCATTCACACACGTTAACCGACATAGTGTACTCCAATTCACGTATGGTTTTCTCAACCAGAAGTGCCTTTAATTAAATCGAAGGCAGCATGCAGCAGACCCTATTTAAAATTGGTTTACCCCAACCAAGTCCCCCCTTCACACGGACTTTCCCCGACACGAATGCGTTCAGCTCAAAAACGAGCTTCAAGCAAAAATGAGTTGAGCTTCAAAGGTAATCTAGGGAGTCCGATTCAAATAAGTCGCAGCGCAAAGCGAATGCATTTCAAGAGAGTTGCATGAGGTTCGAGCGAGTTGCATGCAGGTTCGCGAGTTGCATGTAGCTTCGTGAGTTGCATGCAAGTTCGTGAGTTGCATGCACGTTCGTTAGAGTTGCATGTAGCTTGGTGAGTTGCATGCACGTTCGTGAGAGTTGCATGTAGCTTGGTGAGTCGCATGCAGCTTCGTGAGAGTTGCATGTAGCTTGGTGAGTCGCATGCAGCTTCGTGAGAGTTGCATGTAGGTTGGCTCAAAATGCAAGTTCGTGAGTTGCATGTAGCTTCGTGAGTTGCATGTAGCCTCGTGAGTTGCATGCACGTTCGCGAGAGTTGCGTGTAGCTTTGTGAATCGCATGCAGTTTCGTGAGAGTTGCATTGTACCTTCGTGAGAGTTGCATGTAGGTTGGCTCAAAATGTAAGGTGTTAATTTTGGCATGGATTACACGCCATACTAGGCGTCGACCACACAGTGCTCGTTCACTGCAGGTCACTGCAGTCGGCTGTGCAACTTACTTTCGCGGTCTACAGAGTTAAGAGAATAAAGACAAAAATTTAATTTGGAAATTTTGGTGCAATAAACCCAAGCACTATGATGGATGAAGGCAATTTTTAGACAGCAATTCTTGGTCTTGGGCTTTCCTCGGGGCATTCGACGCAAGGAGAATGGCGGTACACAGAGCATGGTGCTTGGTTGTGTTTACAAGAATAAGAAATGATCAGACATTCCAATTCACCAGTCAATCAGCGACACTCAGCCGATAGAGTATATGAGATTCATTGAACATGGCATGGAGGTAGAAAGAGATCTCTTGCGACCTCCATGCCGTCTTCAATGAATCTCATATACTCTGTCGGTTGAGCGTCGCTGATTTACTTGTGTTTTGAGTATCTGATCATTTCGTAAACACAACCGTTGTATTAGGGGCCGGTCAGTGTTTTGGCCGGGGGGGGGGGCCTGTGGATTATTTTTTGCCGACGTCAAAAAGTGGCTGAACCCCCATTCCAACTTTCAAAAACAGGGTGAGCCCACATTTCAACTTTCGAAAACAGGGTGACCCCCTGTGTGAAACAAAGGTTAACAAAAGGTGGAATATAAATTGAATAATTCAGTATGTATATATATATATATATATATATATATATATATATATATATATATATAATATATATATATATATATATATATATATATATTATAATATATATATATATATATATATATATATATATATATATATATATATATATATTTGGGGGTATATTTTCAACAATCAGTCATTCTGTGTTTTAATGAAACTGGTGTCATATCAGTTTTAAGATAGGAACTTAAAAGTGTCAATTCTAAAGTTTGAGTACAGTATTTTGAATGAGCTGTATGTATTCCAACTCCCTTTATGCATAAGCAGATGTCCAGAAACTATTGTGTAAGGAAAATGTGATTGAAATAGTAATGCATGTTGCTTTCTAATACTAAATTCTTATAGAGAAAACAGAAAGTATCAGGAAATGGTCATGCTTTTCATATGAAGGGCATGCTAAAAAATATGTTTGATATTTTAAACAAAATGCGCCCAAGGGCGCGCCAAAGAATTTTAAAAATACAGATATCTCAAATATATATATATGTCAAATATTTAAAATTTTGCACTAGGACAGGGGTCTAAAATGTGTCTTATTATTATTATTAAAGTAACACGCCCGAAGGGCGCCCGAAAATGCAACTCAATGCTGAAATTTGTGGCTGGCACAATGCATTTTATGCAAGTATGAGCCCTTGTTGAACTTGAAAAACACACTGACCCCTCTATTGGGCATTTCAAAAACATGGTGACCCCCATCACCAAAGTCAAAAACAGGGTGACCCCCATGAATCTATAAACCGCCCCCTGCATGGCTGAAGCAACTGACCAGTCCCTTAGCTACATGCTCGCGTGTACCTCCATGCTCCTTGTGTCAAATGCCCCGAGGAAAGTCCAATACCAAGAATTGCTGTGTTTTTACTCAAATTTATCTTCATCCATAATTGTGCATGGGTTTATTGCACCAAGATTTCAGTATTAAATTTTTTGTCTTTATTCTCGTAACTGTGAAGACCGCTAAAGTTCGTTGCACAGTTGACGAACTGCAGCGGTCTCAGTGAGCGATCGTTATATGGTTGACGAGTAGCCCTGCGTACATGTCTGTGTGTTCCCGGCCGTGTAACGCCGGGAACACACAGACATGTACACAGGGCTAGGCTGCGAGCAGCCCAGATCAGTGGTGATCTCACCTGATAGCAGTACCACGATCATTGTTGTTGCTACCTTACTAGATCAAAATAAACCGGAAAGTTCAAATGCACTTGAATAGCACAAGCACCAGCACTATTGGCTTTCGTCTTGCCAGGGTCTAGCCGCGTACAATACCGGGCAGAGTTCAATCACGCTTTCTGAGCACAAGCATCACCAGGTATTACACTTAATCCAAGACGAGTCTGTATGTCAAAGTTTCCCACGGAGTCTGTGTATAAAACTTCCCAGCTAGCTGTATGTAAAATTTTCCCACCGAGTCTGTGTATAAAACGTCCCAGCTAGCTGCATGTAAAATTTTCCAACCGAGTCTGTATATAAAGCTTCCCAGCGTGCTGTGTCTTCTGAAGGAGTTTGTATAATATTATGTAAAATTTGTTCCAACGAGTCTGTGTATAAAACTTCCCAGCGTGCTGTGTCTTCAGAACGAGTTTATATGTAAAATTTTCCCACTGAGTCTGTGTATAAAACTTCTCAGCTATAGCTCTCTTCAGAACGAGTCTGTATGTAAAATTTACCCACCGAGTCTGTGTATAAAACTTCCCAGTTATAGCTGTGCCCTCAGAACGAGACTGTATGTAAGATTTTGCTGTGTGTAGTTGTATCATCAGAACGAGGCCCGATATATATAAACTTTTTGCAATTGTATCGCTATATCAGAACGAGGTTCAATATGTAAGAAACTTACTCAGCTCAGCTTCATCAGAACGAGGCTGAATACAGTATATAACATTTTGCAGCGCTGTCAGATACTGTAAACGTCAGCAGCTGCCTCGAAAACGTGGCTCAATGTAAAATCTTCGAGCTGTATCAAAGTCCGATGTAAGTATGTATGTATGTATGTATGTATGTATGTATGTATGTATGTATGTATGTATGTATGTATGTATGTATGTATGTATGTATGCGCGTACTTATTATGTATGTGTGTATGTATGTATTCTACATGTACGAATGAATACGCTATATGCGTGCGCGTATTTTGTTCTATATGTATGTATGTATGTATGTATATGAATGCATACGCAAACATATGTGTAGGGGCAACGTATCTGTATGTGTGTATACACGCGCGCGCGCGTGCACACACACACACACACACACACACACATATATATATATATATATATGTATATATATATATATATATATATATATATATATATATATATATATTATTCCTCTCTGTCTATACATTTTCCACCTTTTCTATCTCTAAAAAAAGCTTGATTGTGTAAATTAATTTTTTTACATTTGGCGCCTCGTAGTGACACTTGCATTACATTTTGTATCATTGGTGATCGCATGTACAATTCAGTCATACTTTTACAAGAAAATTGAAATGTAAGCAAAAAGGTCAGACCAGTCGTGTTTAGCTTTTAGAACTGCAAGTTTTTAGTTTACAGTTAAAGGTATGGAAATCGATCCCAGGGCCTAGGAGTGGCACATGTAAAACAGTGTGTATCTTTGCGTCAGAGGCGGAATAAACTATGAGTGTCTCTATTTATCCAGGAAATCTTAATCCCGATTGCTATGTTTGTACGCATATAGGGCCAGCCAACGTTAGGGACACAAAAAACAACACGGGGAACGAACAGGCAGTGGCTTTGAACAAAATCAATGTACCCGGTACTTCACCAATATTCGTAGCTTGACGCACTTTGAACATACCGGTAGCTCGTAACAAGGGACAGAGGAAAGCCCATGGAACTACGTGTACAACTATAACAGCCACTCATGTAGTTGGTGCACAGTGGAGATTTTTTGGCTCAACAACTTTGACGGATGATGGACTGACCTTTCCCACTGCAAGCCAATTATTATCTTACTCGATTCAGCACAAAATTTTCGTATGGACTGTTGACGCGGTGTTTACAGTTGTTACGTGGTGGCAAATCCTAGTCGAATCGACGACTGCTGCGTAAACAGTCACTGAATAAACTGTGCACGCATTTACGAGCACTGGATATTTTTACCGTTTTTAATCGAAAACCGTCCGTATACGCGTATGACGGTGACAAAAACAACACCAGGAATCTGGCATACATTGTTACTGAATTACTTTGACCAAAAATTCACCTAAATTCCGAATGATGATCATACAGAACTCTGCAGGTTTCCGGACTAAACGACCCCAAACCGACCGGATCTCAGTCAACTGTACCGGGCTCGACGTCTACTCTGTCAGCGTCAACTCAAACTTTCATTCCAGACAACTTTACCCAACAAACTGGCAATATACTAAATTTACGTTGAAAAAAATTCAAACTGTGTATCGTATTGAAAAAAATCTTACCGGGGCCACGGAGCAAATTAAAAAGCCAACAAACCCCAACAGAAACATTGGAATGATCATTAGTGTGCAAGGTCGCTGTATTATATGTCAGGGTAACTAAAAATAATCTAGCTTTTTCAGGACGGTGCAAAAGGCGGGGCAGAATTAGACAAGATTACGACCAATGTGTTACCGCCGATGGTACATAACGTACTGTTGATAGCAGGTAGTTCGGTGTCCAGTGATAAACACGATTCCTAATATACCACGGCTGTTGATTTGAACTGCCTCCGATCGAAAATTGTCAATACAAAGACATGATGTCAATAATTTTGCGAGATTATAAGTACCCGCTGTCTTCTCGCCAAATAGCTGCGATCAAGATCATTATGATAGAAGCAATCGACCGCCGAACACCTGCTTGCTGTTCTTATACACAACGTGTAAAATGGGTTATTCCTGCTGAGAAATACGACAGCAAATATTGCAATGTGAATTTCTTACTATCTTCCTCACAATGATTTTTCATCTGTGTCTATTTTACCATGGTTACTGGACCATTTCTGACGATTTTACTGACAAAGAATCCGTTCACACTTATCGTGGAACACATTGCAAACACGTTCAAAAAATTTTCATCACATGAAAGATTACCGTAATCCCCGTTCCAAAGATGTAGGAAATGTATAATTGGTTGTTTATCATGAACAATCCCGAACTGCAGCCTCTAAATACAAAATGATTTTTCTTCTGAACAACAACTGTTCCCGACAACTTTACAATCGCACTCCGGTCATCACATGACGGTTGTAACCGTACTTGTGCTGCCGCCAATGGAGAATCAAAAATCAAAAGTCAAAATGTATAGAAAAAAATATCAATATCCAAGCAATGTAAAACAGAGTAATTTTGATAGGGTCAGTTTATTGTATATTATAAAAAATCTCCAGGCCACTCGGAACATCGTAAGATTATGATCTCACTCGTTCGAATTAATACTACACTCACTCGGATAGGTAAAACTGGAACTCAGATCGTTAGATACTGCTTCCGCCAAGCGAATCCGCTTTGCTAAAGATGGTAAAATGACCATAATTATTATTGCTAGTCTCTGTAAATTTTGCCGACTATTCGTTAGTAGTTGTCAAATTTATTGAGTTTGTCCGAAAACTATTTCAGTGAATGGCGTAAGGTTCAAGACATGTGAGTGCGAACGCAATATCGATATCGGGAAAGCAAAATCAGTCACAGACAATCGAGGAAGAACATAAGAGTCTATTACATGTAATCTGCGAATTAAATGAATCCTAGGTTACTATTAAGTAAAAAGGGTAATGTTGTGCCCTGGTTGGGAAAGAAAAATCGATCAAAAAAACGTCAGATAATATTAGAGCAATTTAGTAAAAAACAAGCTCAGAAAAACGTGTAGACTGAGAAGAACGACATCACGGCGATCTTCAGACCTTTCATCATGTTTCAGTCTGAACGGTCAACATTTGATGCTATAATCTATTTCAAGTGTCTCTTTTTGGTCAAATCAGACAGAGATGAGTCAATCGCGGTTTAGTTTCATCGCCCCGACCCGACAGGAAATAATGCAGCTCATGGGCACCTGCATAATCGTGGCATGAACCATAGACCCTAAAAACGTTTTTAGGGTCTATGCATGAACGTATCCAATGGGCGTCCACTGCCTCGGCCATTGACCATGCATCGCCAGCAAACAACGGTTTTAGACGTCACGAGAGCATTCTTTTCGCACTCTGTGAGCGGTTGAGTGATTTGGGTAGGCAATTGGATTTGGATCGGACTCGAGTTGATTTCGGCCGAAAACAGTATGAAAAGTAGTTGTTCGTGCTCCGTCCAAATTAGATCCGCATGTTGCCGGTTTTGTCCGTGGCAATCAGCAGAGCCGTGGTGGGAGGCCGTATAACGCCGGGAACACACGGCATCGTATGTAGGGCTAGGTCACTATATACTTCCAAAAGAGATCTATCATAAAATATCGTACTGCAGGTCAACATACACATCACCCATTCATAGCCTACAGGTACACAGATCAACAAACAAACAGGGAGAGGCAATGTGCTTGAAACCATGAAGCAGTCCGTTTGTGTCTGAACTCATCTGAGACTCGTGTTCAGTAACCGTTGGTCAAGTATTTTGCTCAGTGGTAAGAATCGTTTATTCATTGTTGACATCGTAATCGATCCGATGTACACATCAAATGTTTGATCGTTTGCACCTTTTCGCGTCCCCTCGTGATTGGCAGCTGTTTGAATGCTTTCATCTATTGTTCTGTGGACGCTTTGAACACAACATCGAAGCAGTTTTGGCATCAAAAATCAACTTAAAATGGAAAAAATGAGAGAATTTCACCAATAAGGTGATGCAACAAGTATTCACAAAACGTAATATGTTGGAACAGTGCTTTAATTTACACCATGGTTGTTGAAAGCTCCAGATTTTCGGGAGCATTCGTTGACGTTGTTACCGTACGCCACTCATATTGGATTATGAATGCCCAGGGAGATAGGGGGTATTTATAGGCTCCCCTGCCTTTAAGTGGATTGTACGGAAACACAGTACCTTCTTCGACAGAAATAATAATTGTATTTTTCATATTCACAGTAGTTTAGACCATTATGTTTACAGACACAAAATTGCGAAAATTTCAAGTAAATTCAGAGCCCAAAATCCTGCAAAATTAGGCTCGTTTGACATCGCTGGTACTTCAATATCGCAGCGCTGCATGCTGCTGTTTAAACACTAATGCAAAAAAGTAGTAAAATGTGTTACATGAACACTCCAATTTGTGAGAACGCGTGCATGTACAGTGTGTAGGATGAGTGAACACTGAGTACAGTTTTCTGTGGGTTTCAGAGGGAGGAAGTAGAATCTTAATGTTATTAAATGGATGATTTATTTTTGGAGGATGTGGCCGCCTTGAAATGGACCGTTTGGTTTTTGATCATTTGATGATCGGATCTATATCGCTTCAGTATCACGTCATTGTCTCGTGGGTGACATCAATTTCCTAGTTAGGGAGTTAAGAAGTTCCTGCGTCCGCGAACGCAGTCTCCTTAGCCTCCGTGGCCGGAAACGGGATTGGAATACTTCGGCCATGCAGGTCATCAGCCAGCGTCGCTAGCAGTAAAGATTTTCCAGCATTGTCTTGAGTACCTTGATTTCTTGAACGCGCTCGTGTGGGTGTCGTACGTGGCCTCGACGCCACCATTGTGTTTGGTATTCTGATCGTGTACACATGTTTATGGAATTTTTTACAGAGTGTTGGGCTTTTTATGTTTGAACCTGGTCTTTCATATTATTTAATTAATAGAAAAGAATGAAATATGAAGAGTTTGAGACCAAATAACTGATGTATTCTGGCTAAGTCTTCAAGGTCTGAATAGTCTGCTGCGTTCTCGCTGTCACTGAGCGACATTTTGTTTGACTCATATGACGTCACTAGACGCCCTCAGATGGCAAATTTGAGAAATCGATAACAAAACTGATTCTGGGCCAGTCTTGCTGATCGACTCTTTGGCGAAACGAAAAGGTGCTTTTTAGGCGTATTCTTTGCACTATTTTGTCTCTAATCTTCTTTTACATACTTAATACGTTGAACAGGGTAACTTTTTGGCTATTTTTTTCCTTTTCATTTCACCTTTAAGGTGGACATACACGTTACCAACTGCTTTTTTCAAAGATAAGTTTTCATCAAAGATGATAAAAAACCCCTTCTTAAAGCAGAGAATCTAAAGTTTAGCTGGTGGCAATGGTTTACTCGAAGAATGAAGATCAATGTTGAGTAGAAAACCTCAATTTTTCTATTTGTGACAAAAATTGATGTGGAACTGCATGTTGCCAACACAGTTTTTACAAAGCAATATTTCTCATCAAAGATGATGAGGAAACTCCCTCATATCATATATATTTTCAAAACGTAGAGAGTCCAAAGTTTAGTATGGTAGCAGTAGTTTACTCGAAGGATGAAGTGATTGTATATTTAGGGTAAAAAATCTCACTTTTGATATTTAATGATAAAAATAAATTTAAGTCAAATACTTGGCGCTATTTTCTGAAATGTAATATTACACTTTGAAGAAGAGTACATGTAGAAAAAAAGACTATTTATTTTGAATTATCTATCCTCATTCTGAAATGGCAAGGGTTGAAAGACTGACACTCAAAAAGTGATTTAAAATCATTATTAGCAAAATTAAAAGTGCCTCTTATTCAAAAGGTAAGAACTTTATTGCAAAAAATTCATTTTGTAAAGTATGTAATGTGAAAATTTAAGAAAATTGACCCAGGCAGATTTAGTTAAATTCGTTTGACATTTTAAAATTGGAAGGCAAAACAAGCTAGGAAATCTGATGATTTACATAAATTTGCATAAATTTGCATAAATTTAACCGTTTTTGTCGCTCAATGTTTGACTGCTTTACAAGTAGAAGGTGAACGCTACCATATTTTCATCTTTTGTTAACAAATTATTAATCAAAATTGAATAAATAATTGCAAAACAGTGATTTTTGAGCAAAATACGCTGTGTTGGGTGCAGCGCCCCTTAAATTAAGTCAAAAACCGCCATGTGTTATTGCTTTATTGCAACTTTTCTTCAACTGAAAATATGTGGCTCATGAATATCGCTACCATGTTCGAAAAGTCTAAGTGTACCTCATTCAATATCGATATATTTACAGGTTGTAAAAGAAACAAATGGGGTGATAAATGTGAGCTTGACTGTGCCTGTGGACATGCTGTCGAATGCGATCGACACTTTGGGTGTATATGCAGTCTTGGGTGGACTGGTTTATACTGTGAAAAAGGTCAGTAATGTTTTCAAGTCTGCATCGAGAGATAATAATTTCGACTTACAAAGCTCTAATCGCGAGATACTGCGGCTGAACAAATGTAAGCTTAAAAACCTTTAAACGTGAAATGACTATTTTCGTTCGCAGCTTGTCCAGATGGAATGTTCGGGAGTAATTGTTCCGAAGAGTGTTTATGTCATACTGAATACACGATATCTTGTGACTCTGAAAAAGGATGGTGCAAATGTAAAGAAGGGGTTTGTGGGGGCCTGTGTGAAGAGAAGTGTTCTTGTCAATCTTGGGAAAAATCGACATGCAATGGTACAAGCGGTTGCCATTGTGAAGAAGGTAATAATTTCCATTATTCGTTGTGTTCCTGCGTCGTTCATATGTAATTTTTAGCCATAAGTACAAGCAAACAACTATCATGACACTTCTAAATTTATGAATAAATTATTAATAAATTACAGAACAATTTATACTCACAATTACACCAAGATGTAACACTCTCGAGCAAATGGTAAAATTAATGATATATAAATCAAAATAATTTATTGCAAAGGAAAATGTATTACAGTATCTCTGAACTCCATACACAAAACTTGCTGTATAAGCGTACAATACTGTCCAACTCTTAACAGAATTCTCAAAATGAATAATCGAAACTGACAACAGGCATTTAGTATGAGTCAACATATAAAGACAACGTAAACCTTTTCCAAGCAGATAATTAAACGATGCTATGCAGTCATTAACAAACAACAGCACTCGTATATAGAGACATCCAACTTCTGGTACTCGATGGCTTTTATGTTCACATACACGGCAAGCTTCCTTCATACTGACAGCAAATTGACTTCTCTATATTAGCAACTAACATTACAAGATAGGGTACATGAATTTATATTCTCAAGTAATAGTGTGAACAACAAGCGAAGCTCTATTCTCGCTACACTCGACACAGATGTTTCTCAACTTTGGTAATTTGCATAATGCAAATTGCTGAGTTGCTTTCTTCTTTATGTTCGCAACTGCTCAAAACAACAAGGAAAGACACTGGACAAAATACTTGATATAAGTTTAGTATATTTACGTATATTGACGTATATTGAACACAATATCAATTGCATACGAAACGTATATATGAAACATTTCAATATTTTGATGTGCGTAGCGTATATCTATGCAGATCAAGAGTAAACGTAATGCAGCTTTTTGCACATCAAGTGTACGCTTATGCAGATTATTTGTAACGTACGTATATAGTTAACGTATTACATGTACTGAATCAGTATATGTGTATGTATTGTTGTATATCAAACATTTTACCAAGTGAAAGTCACTCTCACAATGTCCGTGATTATACAGTTTAGCGTTCAAAATGACCATATGTTACAAACTGCAACTGTCTAATATCATTTCAGTTTTAGTCACGCCAAGGGCTTACTGACTACGCATGCGCAGATTCATAATAAAGTACGCAAGTAACCGGAAGTATTCATGGGCGCCGCCATGTTTTTGAGTGCTAGTAAATAAACAAATACGAAACGTGTAAAGCATTATTCTATAAAATGCTATTAATAATCTCTTTTATCGGCCAGTATGTATTATCCACCTTGTCACTTATACAAAATATCGTTACTATCACTCCTAAAATTTAGAAACAGAAAACTGTCGGGCATATCAAAGAGGGCATACGCAAAGAATGCTGGGATTAAATTTTAGAAAAGTGCCCCACCCCCTGTGTTAATAACTAGATGCAAATTGCCAGTTTTGAGACGGAACGCTAGCTTTTTGCAAGTGGAAGTTTGGCAGTGCAGTTACTGTTGCAACTATAATGCTTATCAAACACGTTTTGTTTCTCGTCAAGACTGTTATATTCCAAAGTCAGTTTTAAATACTGGTCAACGGAGTTTTCATTACCGTGCCACACAACTCTGGAATTCTCTGCCAAACGACTTAAGACATGCGTCTAATATTATACAGTTTAAGGTGAAGCTAAGAGAGTTTATCAAACTGAAGTTTCCATTGTGAACGACTTTATTATCTAAAATGTACTTCTGCCATTATCAAGATTGTTGTATTTATTGAGCCCCGATGAAAATTACTTATTTAGTAACTCGGCCGCTCATTAAAAGTGTAAATAAATAAATAAATAAATAAATAAATAAATAAATAAATAAATAAATAAATAAATAAATAAATAAATAAATAAATAAATAAATGATGGCACGATACGTCCCTTGTGAAACAATAGGTTGTTATCATGGTAAAAATTGCCATTTTTTGTCCAACATTTTACACATTACAGAAAATCTATACCTGCAGGGTTTGACATCGTGTACGTGAACTGTTTTCATCAGAGGGTAAATGGGCATGGTTGTCGTACAAACATATATAGCAAGTAACAATTTATTCTATTTTATCTTGAATCAATACAAATAACATTTCTAGCTTTAACCCCTTGCGCGACACCAAGGGGTGAGCCCTATATAATATTATTATTTACCAGACTGAATGACAATTCTTCATGAGTTGCAACACAGCATGTACAGGCATCAATGGCACTATATGGACAGAGTAATCGAAGACTTCCTATGGACCGTAAATTACCAAACACTGACAAACTTCTTCCAAACTGAAGCATGAGTTACATATCGTCATGGCACTACATCAATTTCGGCCGGATGGCTTGGCTTAGGAACTTAATGTCTAACATTCTAACACACTCAGAGCAAACTCTTTGTGGTGCCACCGCATCCGCTATATCGTTACTACACACACTAAATGAATACAGACACTTAGTATCAAAGTACACCTCGTGGCGCTGTAAATGCTATAGAATTTACATAACAAAGGATGCATCACGTAATGATTAACATAACCATGTCATGTTCGCTGTACTGTACTAAACTGGACATAATTAATATAAAATTCTGACATAAATCTTAACATTAATATATGAACTTTAAATGAACTTTAGCAGTATAACAAATGTGGTATTATTCATTTGGGTTTTTCCACAAGTATCACCTGGTCAAGACAGTGACGAGGCATGGCACAAAAAAAGGATAATAATGGCTATCATCTTACTCTCCGCCCTTGCAATATTTGGTGCTGCTGTAGTTTTCTTACGCAGTAAACACAAGGACAAAATGTATCAGCGTCTTGAAGACGAAGAGAGAGAAATATGCAATGTTTTCAAGGTAAGTATTTAATGGAGTATTATTGTATATATGTTATGCAATTTGCAATAATGAGGTAATATCAAACTGTAACATAAATAAGACAAACCTGAATAAGGTTTCATCAGACGATTTCTTAGGAGTAATGTAAAGTCTTTGTTACCATGGCATGATGTTACGTGACAGAAAACGAACAAAAGGTGAACTCAGCAGTTTCCGTGTAAAACGAAATTTATTATGAAATGAAACTAATTGCTAAGTCAGGGATAGAATACAAACTGTAAAAGTGTATATATAGACTAATTATCTCAGCTGGGACGGCAAAACTCCAGTCTCTGAGTTGTAACAGTCAGTCGGATGAATGAACTGTCCTTTGGCTTGCAGGCTTGAAGTTGCATAAAGTCCACAGTATAAATCCAGCGTTGGCAGTGAAGGTTTTGAAAAGTCTTGAAATTAATACCGCTGGAGTTTCCAAAGACTTGAAGTAACACGCAAGATACACGATCCAAAAATGTCTAACTGCAAGCCTGCACGTCCTTATTTATACTTATGGAATTACATAAGCATATAAGAACAATCTAGAACTTTTATTTACATGCTAATTACTGTTCTAAAATTATCTCTCTTACACAACTAATTAAATTTTCAGAACATTCCAAACAACACCAATTGAATTCAAGGTTGTGAGGTCCTTCAGGGCAGTGACCCTTAGAATGTTCTAGACTAATTAAACTCAGGTCATGATGAGTGTGGGGGAAATGACGTACATAACAATGGTCATTGTAATGAGATACATGTATCAAGCAAGGACAGTAAAACACTGGGCCTCATTAAACTTATGCTGGAAGACTGTAAACCAGCAACTATCGAAAGAGCATGCCAGTCATTCGTACGCCCCAAAACTTGAATTTGCTTACACGGTATCGGACCTGTATAAAAAGGTCAATTACAACAACTTGAAAAAGCACAATACCGTGCTACATGTTTAGTTACAAAATATTAGATCAGTAACTATCCCCCTCTAATAAACAAATTACAATGGATTCCATACCAGACGTATATATTATAGGACAATTATGCTTTCTAAAATCAAGAGAAATAATATCGATATTCAGTACCATCAGCACTTTACGATTTCACCTATAACAACAAGTAGGCATAACCATGATCTTTAGCTACAAATGCCAAAGATAGAAGAGATCTACTTTAGTATTCATTCTTCAGCAGGACAGTTTTTGAGTTGAACTAGCTCCCTACTTCCGTAGTCAGCGCACCATCGCTGCTGTCTTTTAAAAGTAATTTGCATAACAATTACAATAATTTGTCGACACTCTCGCACTCAAAGTGTGCAATGTGCACTTTTTCTTTTTATTGACTTGTATTTTTATTGCTTTATTCGTTTTTATCAATTCTTACTGTGTATATCTTTTTTCATTGGGTTGTTTATATATATATATATATATATATATATATAATACACACACACACACACACACACACACACACACACACACATATATATATATATATATATATATATATATATATATATATATATATATATATATATAATATATATATATATATATTATATATATATATATATATATACGGTTAAATCTAAATCGGGGAGTTTTCATTGATGAAAATCTGCCCATAACCATTGAATTTTGTAAGACCTAAAGAAATGCAAAGATAAAAAACAAATAAATAAATAACCATTTTTGTATTGCACCTGCCACATTTACTGTCATATTTCTGAAAAGGTTATTCGACCCCATAATTTTTTATCAGACCTTCACTTGTGTTGATGTTATTTCGTTATATTCAAGCCGAAAGATACGTAGTCACTATGATCACATTTTATAAGTTTTTTTGGCCGGATTTTAAAAAGTGGTGTGAAGATGCATAAAGAGTTTTAGATTGGTCTGTTTAATAGAGCTCATTTAATACTAAACAACAAAACAAAAATGATATCATATATTTCTCCGGAGCATTCATTCAGTTTCATACAAATTAGCATAAATATTTAGTGTGTAAATGTCAATCAAATATGATTTCTTATGCAAAAGGTGGAAATTTCCTCGAATTCCGTCGAAATTTTAATACTTTTGATTTCCTAATACCTTTGAAACTTGATTTGACCTTTATTTAGCTTGTTCAAGCAGTAGGGAATTTGTTTTATACACGTAAAACGTTTGGCCAAGTTTCTTGTCACAGTTTATATTACCTATATGAGGCTGCCTTTGATATATGTTAAAGGCAGAGTTCATCAAGGACGAAAAGCTATTTTCACCATTGATAACTCGCGCGATTTTTTACAAGTACCGATAAAAATAGTACAGGAAGTTGCCATGTAATTTGAATCACGGGGAAAAAGCGCCAAGCTTGGAGCTTGCATCATGTGGTATGGAAGGGATCATCTTCGGACGATTATGGCCCCCACATTGTCCACTCACAGCAACACAGTAGTAAACAGCAAAAACAAAATCTGAGAGTGGAAAGTTTATTATAAGTGATTCATTTTTATGCAAGGATACTCAGTATAAACAAAAGTTATGTAAATACGCACGGCCTGGTTTGAGCATGGCTGAGTGGACAATGCCATACCCATAGGAAAATGGTCCCTTCCATATCACATGCTGCAAGCTCCAAGCTTGGAGCTTTTTCCATGATTCAAATTACATGGGCAACTTCCTGTACTATTTCTATCGGTTTTGTAAAAATTAAAGGCGAAAAAAGCTTTTCCGGGGTAAGTGACCACAAAGCTAGCACATATGTAAAAATCATCCTTGGTGAACTACCCCTTTAAATATCATATAATTTTAAGCGAAATCGATTTCTCCCTATTCCACCGAAACATGACAACTTGCAATTGACATCATCACAGGGACTTTTTCAGATTGTGATAATCAAATGAAATTCCAACTCACTCGCACAGGAAAATATTGGACAATGTGAATACTGGTCAATACAGCCAGCCAGGTTAACAAAATCAAATGAATTGCTGGGACAGGGATCATTTGGCCAAGTATATAAAGGAAACTTCAAGCCGCAAGGAAGTAAAATTACCGAAGATGTAGCAATAAAATCTCTCCTACCAGGTGGGTGCTACGTTGGAAATGTTTTTGTTTTTTCTTGTTTTAAATGTCTAAATTTTGTGTTATAATTAGTTGATGATCGTCAACTTCAGTCCTACGCTCAAGGTAATGCAGTAGATTTAGTGTTTTGGAGATGTACTTAATCACAATGCATGCTATATACACAATCATTGACAAAGAATGGCAACCGACAACTATGGTTTACTGAGCATATTGTTTTTCTTTAAAGAGCTGTAGTTCATTATTTTTCATACGTCTTGTCTTACATTCCAAATTAAAGTTTTGTTAATTTGCGTTTTCCAGCCAGAAGAAACTATCAGTGCTATGCTGACTTCGCTCGAGAAATATCTTGTTTAATTAAACTACAGGGACATCCGAATATCGTGATATTGAAAGGCATTGTTCTACAACAAGGTAGAATGCACGATAATGATCGGTAGACAATCACTCATTTTCCTCCGCCTTATTACTTGCAATTGACAAGACTTGGTAAAACATTGATAATTATATTCATTGTATATCGCTGCTGAATTTCTATAATTTGCATGTTCAAGTATTCACAGAGCATATTAAAGGCATAGGACACACTTTATTATGACCGTATTTTGACTAAACGAATTACTATAGCGAATATGACCTTTTGCGTATCTTTTTACCTGTAAATTTTGAGCAGATGGTTGCACAAATATGCAGATAAGACTCAAAAGCAGATGAAATGATATAATTTAGGAATTTTTACCAAATATCACTTGGTTCTGTGTTGTATCTGCAGAAATGGCATTTCTTTTGCATCGGACTAGGGACGTAGTTGAGGGTCTGATGACATAGTTTCTTATACGAGGCAAAGAATAGGCGACATTATGTAATGAATCGATTGATGATATTTCCATAACTGAAATAATAAAATGATAGGGAAACCTTCAGTTTAGGACTTACTTTTATTTTCATTCATAGAAATCGAATATTTGTATAAAAAAGCCATCTTTATAAATTACACGGCTTCTTTGAATGAAAAATAACACTGCAATATTTTTTTTACAAACGTCAGCATAATAACCATGTTCCTCAAAGCCATTTTATTATTTTGATGGCAATAACGTATCGTAGGTTGATTTAATATTTGTCAAATGACACAGGTAATTCGGGAACACTTTTAGACGGATGACGTTTGTTGTGCATACATAATATATGTATATATGGGATTATTTCTTTTACAGGAGAGAACTGCCTAGTAATGGAGAGTTCAACGTGTGGTGATCTTCTGAACTATCTTCACTGCCTGGGAAAGCGCATATCCACGAAAAAGGAGAAAGAATTACTTTGCTACACAAGGCACATAACGTTGGGGATGCAATATATCCAACAGAAAAAGGTTACAGCCGTGATAATCTTTGTCAGGCGTGACGAGAAAATGAATGTAGTGGTTAAATATTTAAAAAAAACTTCAACCATGTTAAGCATATCAACGTCTGTATTCAAGCGAGATTAGATGGCCAGTTCCTCGTCAATAAGGGCTATTTTCTAATTGTTTTAATACATGCTGGTGTGAATGAAAATTAGTGCATTGAATTGAATAGGCACATCCAGGGTGTTAGCCGGTTATTTGAACTATATACGGACCGGTTTCCATAGTTACCAGGTCCGGTGAAGACCTTCGACGTTTTTGTCCTTAAAGATGACGCTTAACGCTAGATGTAAATATCCGTGCGCGCACTACTATTTCTTATTCTTTGATGTTGGTCGATAATTGTATATATATATATATATATATATATATATATATATATATATATATATATATATATATATATATATATATATAATTGTTTGAGAATGCCCTACATTTAACTACATGTCATATAGCGTTAACTGTAGAGAGGCATATATGAAATGCAAATATAATTGTCTTGATACATGGGTCTATGTGCCCTCTCAGCAAGAGATAGTTTGTCCTACCCGCCGTAGGGCAAATTGTCACCTGCTCTCGGGCACATAACCCATGTTTTCAGGCAATAATATGTACTATTTCGAAAATTATATCGTTGCAAATATCATATGCACGTCCAAACTAGGTCGATTGACACACTCTTACGCAGACGTTTCCTTCCTTTTGTTCAGATTCTACACAGAGACTTATCAGCGAGAAATATATTACTATTCAATGGTGGAGTAGCAAAAATTAGCGACTTTGGTCTCAGTAGAGACGCAAGTGAAACGAAGGGAGTTTACGTAAAAATGCCCTGGGTGAGTTAAATTACTGTTCCACATCGTCAAAGTTTATAGATATTATAAAAATGATATGAGACAACAGCCATTTTCGATCCCGACAAAAGAAAATTGTTACTCCCGTTTTCCGCGCGGCAGTTGTTATCCATAGTTAGGCTTAAGGTCTTCCACCAATCTTATGGAGAGCTAAGCTTTTGCTGGGTTTTCTAAATTTGTTGAAATTGACAATAGTTACACATTATACGCACGAATCAAGGTCATAGTTCAATTAAGCGTTTGATACACTTAAATCGCGAATGACAAATGGTTACCGAAATTAAAAGAAGGGTGCTGTCGTTATCCTCAAATTAAAAGTCGTTTCCCTAATAACTTTTAACCAACAGGCTGAGAATCAGACTGCACTGCCATTAAAATGGATGCCACCAGAATTCCTCACAAGAGGAGAGTTCTACTACAAGAGTGATGTGTAAGGAAGGAGAAAATGTTCATGTATATTATGGAGTTGAAAATTTGATTTTTGTACATTAATTCTATAAATGGATAATTAATTAGGTATCGTACTATCTCCCGTATATGTAAATGCTTATTGTGCCTCTCGTATAACGATGCATTGATCTGCCGAGTTGTCCGAGGCTTCATACTGACATACGCCTTGTATCAAGTACATAAACACTTGGTTTTGTTAAAATGTGCGAATATTGTATTGACATTTTGAAACTAAATTCAGAGCGTTTGATTAACAGCATTGATTTATAAGCATGGATAAGGTGTAGCTTTTCTGATAAGCAAAGAGAACATCGATTGCCTATGGAAGAGTGTATATATATATATATATATATATATATATATATATATATATATATATATATATATATATATATATATATTTAAGTAATATAATATAATATATTTAAGTAATATAATATAATATATATATACTTAAGTAATATAATATAATATATATATACTTAAGTAATATAATATAATATATATATATATACTTAAGTAATAGATGTCTTAATAGATGTCTTAAGTAATAGATGCTTTTGCAAACGTCTACTCGTCTAGTTGCAAAATATTTTTGTTACTTAGCTTTAAGAGTAGTACTTCATAAGGTGAAAAATACGGATGCGTAGCGCATATATGGTGTTGCATTTCTTGTAGTTCCTGTTGTACTTAAACAGAAACATAAGGTCCGACGAAAAGAATATATCTTAACTGACTCAAATTCCCATTTTGTTGTTCCTCGTAGATGGTCATTTGGAGTTCTACTTTGGGAAATTTGTTCACATGGTATGTAGAGTTCGACAATGTGATACATGTCATACCTCAAACTATGAGAGCACCGAAGTGAGAGCATTCTTGAATCGTAGTGCTCGCCACCGTTCTTCATACTTCATACTTCCTTAAAGTTAATATGTTGACGTTGATGCAATGAAGTCGAACGGTTTGCGTAAATATTTACAGTACCTTTACGTTAGCCGGAATATACGAGTAAATTACGTTCAGTGTGGTCATTTTAATGTCAATTCAATGTGCCCAGCCAGGATTAGAGTGTGATTGTCAAATTCTTGGCAAATAGTACCGTAACTTGAATTTGTAACAATAGGGAATACCCGATGAAATCGACAGAACGTTTGACTTTCACATATATTCTTCGGAAATACAGTAGTATTCAAGTTGGAAGTTAATTATTTGTGAAATTGGGTTCGTATGTATAGTTTAGAGAGATAGCATAGATCTGTTTCCTTAGAAATTAAAGAACCTATGTCGGTCCAATATAGCAATTGTTGCCGTTTGTTTCACTGCAAGGTGACTCGCCTTTCAAAGAAGACACGCCTTACCAGTTTATTAGGAGAATAGCCCGTGGGGAGAGACTGCCAAGGCCAAACACATGTACAGAAGAAGCGTGAGTTGCACAGTTTTATGAAAACTGTCTTAACGAGAGTTGTGAAATAAGGACAGGACCGTGATCTTCGAGTCGGAAAGAGCCTTCCGAACTTGATTCGAGATTATTGTTGATGGAAGCCTTCGGCGTCAAAAACTTATAATGAGAAGTAATTTTCATATTTTAATACAATTAAACGGAATGTAAAATAGGTTGCCAAGGCAAACATGCAAAGATTCAGCTTATATTTGATCATTGCGTCATATCAAGTGGACCTTGTACCGGTACATTTTACAAATAAGAAATAAACAACAATGATGTTTATACTTCTGTTTTTTTCCTTTTAGATATCAAGTAATACGGAAATGTTGGCAGTCACCTTTACAAATGAGGCCGTCCGCTGAGCAGCTAATACCACAAATTGAACATCTGATGAATAACGAGGTAAATGCTATTTCTTTGTGAAGAATACTCTAATATTGGAATGTGCTTTAAATACCCCGCAATGCCTCTGATAAATTGGTTTCTCCTAAGTTTTTATCTTTTACAGTCTTACCTTCTGTGCCGAACGCAATTTTAGGTTTTCAGCTACCTTTTTCAAAATTATCGCTGGACTATATCCCGTCAAGCATGATACAGTGACATCCAATTATGACGTTTACAAGAGCGCGTTACGTGGTTCCAATTTTTGTGTATTTGTAAGGTTATAAAATGTTGACTCAATATTTTGATGGTGATATATCTGCTAAATTCAAAAACATGAAACAGCTCTGTTCAAGTATATAACGTAATATGTGACGTAAATGAATCACTTTCTCATGGATGTTTCTTGTTGCCTGAGAACGATCAACATACTGGCCATCAACATGCTAATTTGGAGCACACGCTCACAATCTTATGAATCAATAAATTTTCAATGTCAATGGCTAACTAATGTCATACTTTGTAAATTGCAGGGCCTCTTCAACGAAATTGATGACGAGAATCCGATTGAGCCATTCGATCACGTTGAATAAAGCGTAACCGACGAAAATAGTAGTTTTTCGAGGATGAATATTTGGTATTATTTTTGGCGATGCGGACCGTGTCACTTATTGATAGTATTCAAACATGAATTATTCTACATCATAGGAATCATAGGAAGGGGTCACCGTGAAAGATTCGTATGAACAATTACAGTGTTAACTTGGCAACAGATGGTCACGGTTTGATGGTTGTCTGAAACATAGCTAAGAAAATTGGCGTGTACAGTTTCAAACCATTATGCACTGTCGACCATGTCTTACAGATGTCTTACAAATCACAATGGCATATGGAGTACTTTGTTTTAAAGTTTATGTTGTTGTTGCATATATATCAACCTTCATTATCGGGGTCGTGAACTCTGGTCTACATACATTAAGAACACTCAATTTTGACGAAACACTAAATGTGTAATTAGCAACTTAAACGTTATGTCAATGATGAGTTGATTGGTGTAAGAAAATCAAATAACGCAGGAGGCTCCCAGTTCAATTAACGATTATTCGTCGTGGCATTATCCATTTAATCTGGCGAAGCAGTAAATCAGTCACCCTCTTGAATCTTGTTTGCCAATTTAAGTTCAATTAACGAACTTAAATATAAATTAAGCGACAATTATTCGTCATGGCATTTTTAGTTTAATCTGGTGAAGCAGTAAATCAGTCATCCTATTGAATCTTGTTTCGCAGCTTTTGATTTCCACCCATGTTCCTTCGTGTGTCGATTTCTACGGTAACACAAAGCCAAAATTTATTAATACCCGAACTTTTGGATAAGAGGCCACTGCATCTGCGCACAATGCACTGCAAGGTTTGCTGTTTTCTAAAGTTTTGTAAACCTAATGATTGCATTCACAATTGAGACACTGCTGATATTGTTGTTGTTGGCCAATAAAGTTCAACTAACATAATATTGTGGTGTTGCTATTGTTTCATAAATTCTTTAGATGTCATATAAGTAACACAACAAGGACACTAGTCTGTCATATATTGACGCAGTCATAGTCTCGGACGATGGCCCAACACATCTCTCCGAAAGTACTCTCTCTTCCTATAATTAAACAAGGGGTGCAAGCTAAGCCACCTTCCAGCCCCCGTATCCAACTTTCCAAACACTAAAAATAGCTCTCCATTCAAGAGCGATCGAGATCCAAAAGGCCATACGATTATTCTGCGACAATCTCAGTCAGGGCTCGACATTAACTTTTTCCTCTGGTAGTCAACTTTGGCTACCATTTTCTGAAATCGGTAGCCCAGAGACAATGGCTGGTAGCCCATGCATATTTAAGTTTAGGGATTTTTTTCAGTAACAAGAGAAGGAAAAGCTATTTTTCAAGATTCTGCCCATGAAGTGAATTTGTCAGTCATTTGATGTGAATACTTGCACAACTTCATTACCCAAAGTAAACTGGTTTAGTTGATGACAATGACACTAAAAGGTTTGGTGAGCTATCATTGTATTGGCAGCCTTTTCATTCTCAGAGTTGCATGCCAAATGTGATAGTCGTCATGGCGATGTCCACCACCTTCGGCAGGGCTAAAAACAGATCTTGGACTGTCTGTAATAGGGGGAGTCTGGTAACCCAAGGAAAAAGTTGGTAGTCTGTGGATGCGGGAATACCGCTAATTTCGAGCCCTGTCTCTCCATACGCGATCAAATGAAAAAGCAAAATGTTGATCACGGGGTTTTTTAACCAAATAATAATATTCGTACTCACACCAAGTCGCGGGATGGAATCAACAAATACTGCAATAGTCTGAGCAAAATGTCTTGTCTACACACTGTGAAGCCTACTAAGACAAGAACAAAATTTAAATACACTTGTAATGCTAAGATTACGGGCGCGCTGCACCCAACACAGTGTGTTTTGCTCAAAACCACTTTTTTGCAAATATTCATCTATTTAAATCAATTTGTTAACCAAATATTAACATATTTGTTGGATTTACCTTTTAGCTTGTCAAGCAGTCGTAAATTGCATGATAACGGAGTGTTAATAAATGCAAATGTATGCAAATCATCCGATTACCTGGCTTCTCTTTTCTCCCAATTTCAAGATTTCTAAAGAATTCAGATCCATTCTACCTAGCTCAAATTTTCTTAAATTTTCACATTATGTACTTTAAATCCTATTTAACAAAGCACTTATTTTGCTTGGCATTTAAATTCTTACATTTTGAGTAAGGGGCATTTTAATTTTGTTAATCAGGCTTTTCACCGTTTTTTTAATGTCAATCTTTCAAGTCATGCAATTTTTGAATGATGATAAAATGAAATATTTTTTGTTGTCCATATACTCTTGTTTCAAGTAAAATATTAAATTTCAGAAAATTGTATTGTGTTTTACTAAGAATAACTGTATTCATTAGTTTGAAAATTGATGTTTTTTTTATAAAAATATACATCCACATCATCCTTTCAGTAAACTGTTGCTACCATACTAAACTTTAGATTATCTGCTTTTCGAAACTATATAGTATGAGGGGATTTCCTTGTCATCTAAATTGACATTGTTTTGAAATAACTGTCGGTAGCGTGAAGCTCCACTTTAAACAGCAAGCATTATGCAGTCATCATTCTCTGTTAAGCAACTGCGCGTCTAAACTGTATTGTTCGGTGAAAAAGGCCAAATTAATGTTAATATTCAGGGTAAATTCTGACTTCAAAACTTTCATTTCTAAAATTGGAACCGCAGCAGTGCTACAGAGTTCTGGGTCAAACTATTACACAATGTCACTGTAGCGTGTTACTTTATACTGTGAATGAGCCTAAAGGGGCGTGGTATATGCCAAAGATGAATATAAATTTGCATACACATGTGTATACAAGCAATACAAACAACCGCGAAGTTTAAACAACCTAAGCGTTTCGAAATCATCTACGATGGCTACTCCGAGCTCTGAAAATCATACAGAAGTAACTCCGCAGTCAAGTTTGACTGAGTCGTCATCCCTTCTTGGGATCATCCGGCCAAGACGAGAACTTCAACTAGGTGGAGAGGACGTGAGTCCGGGCACTGACGCCGCAAGACCGTCTACTCAGATGAAGAAGTTACTAGCAGCAGAGAAGAGTTTCAGCGCCTCCTCAAGAACCAAGAAGAAATGCTAAAAAGCAGCAGTTACTAGAAGAAAAGCTGGCAGAAGAGTCTCGGGCAAGGCGAAAAATAAGGCCATCGAGAAAACTTAAGGTATGTACAAGTTAATTTAGGCCATGTTTGTGACAAATCGCGGACGTAGGCTCTGTGTATCCAGGGATATGTTGGCCCGTGCTAGTTGTATACGAGCGAGCTCGGCCAGTGCTCGCAATACAGACTTGATGTTGAAGTATATTCCCACGCAACGTCGCTAATATGTACGTAGAGACGTTGTGTCGGAACACAAAATCTTTCGGTACACTACCCAGTCCTCATCACGCCTGCGTTGTGAAAAGCATCGGCAAGGCACAGGCGCAGTACGAGTTTTTAAAAATCACTTTTTATGTCTAGGCGACTGATGCCGTATGTTGTGGGTTCGAACCCGATTGAAAACTAGCCGTATTTAATGTTGAAACATGCGTTTTATTAGCGAACTTGCTAAATGCATGACGAAACGAAACGAAAGGAACGATACACGCCCTATGATTGGCTAGACGCTGCAACGTTCGTTCTTTTCGTATGCAATCTTTTGTTCTGATTGGCTGAACGAAAACGACGACAGAGTTTTCGTTCCTTTCGTTCACATTCTTTTTCTTGATTGGCTGAACGAAAGTGACGAAATATTTGCATATTCATTTTGTCTGCATGGAAGGGCGAGCTGTTGTTAACCGAAATGCTGGCGCCTCGTTCTCATTATATATTCACTATGTGATTCCGCCTGTCTTTAAAATACAACTTCGTATAAAACTGAGCACAGATTGAAACACTTTCATGACACGAGTTGTATGTAGGTCACGGTGAATGAAGTGTTTTGTAAAGCTGGTGGATTTCACGTTCATGCCCTGCCGTGGCCACAGTGTAGTATTATTTCGCTCAGTGCACGTTTCCAATGTACCTGGAAATAATGCGGCGGAGCCTCCCTTTTAAAGGACGCCAAGCTATGGCGGCGTTCACCGTGTAAGTGGACACCAAAACGGCAACACGCGGGCACACGCTCCAGAAAATGCCACTTTTTAGTTTTCCCCGGCCGCAAAAACACAGACAGACTGTCAAGTGGTCAGCGCGAAGTTGCTGCCAATCGAACTCTGTGGTTATATTCAAAGTCTAACGCGACTGGAAGACAATTTTTTAGGAAATTGGAGCGTTTGTGGTGGGGAATCAATGACCTTTGGTGATTTGAACCGACCGTCAATCAAACGCTTGTATAAACACTGTTTGCAGGATTAGCAAAATGTGACAAAAGGTTGATATCAGTTTGTGTAATCAATGTTATAGAAATCAAACATCGTACTGGCCAAATGTTTTACTGGGAGGAGAACGCCACTAATGCGAGAACCTGGGATTGAAAAGTGCGGCTTTAAGAAAGTTGATAATTTTGTTTATGTGATAGAACAATTTATTGTCGCGAGAGGTCGATTGTTTGCGAATTAAATTACACGCGGACGAAGTAAATAATCATGAATAGTAATAATACAAACACTGATACGTAAACAATTCACAACATACATAACCCATACATAACCATTACATAACATGGGAATGAGATCAAAACCATTCGTTTCATTCATCATTCAATAATTTACGTATAAAATAATGAAATCTACGTGTGTGGAGGAAACGATGGCGCTGCTTTGCGCGAACTTCAAATAAAATTGCATTTTATTGCTCATACGTGATAATAAAAGTGTCTGAAACACAACAATATATAAAACGAAAATAAAACGACGCAAATTTTCTTTCCTTTAAACGTTCATCTCACTTCCCTGAACAAAATTATATGTCTCTGCGCTAAGAAAGCACACACGTCTGCAACAACAGGCATAAACCACCTGGGGTGTCGGTACATCTCTTTCACAGCTCTATATGTTTTCAGGTAGGAGATGACATGTTCAATTGTGATCCGACAGCGGTTAACACGACTATGTGGTATGGTCATGTGACGCCGGCTAAATCTCGTCATCAGGGGATAAACATTAGGATAACCCTGGTCGGCTAATAAATACACATCTCGTGGTAAGTGCAGTGCCTCGCCGGGACCAATCGTCGGTATAGTAAAGCGAACTGAGCGGCGTCGTTATTGTGCCCCAGAAAGCCCGATTTGATGAAGATTATATTGCATCGATTATCAGCTATTATCTGAGTAGCAATGCAATGATAATGTGCGTAACCACTGTAAAAGTCACTCTGAGGTTCAACAGTTGGCATATATATTTCATGCAACGTTCCGTCAATTGTCCCGATTGCATTCGGAAAGAACTCCCAGTTACCACGCAAATCGTCTATTTCTTGCCGTGTTGGCCATCGCACCATACCGCGGAAATAGTGCCACATCATTGGTACAATATGGTGAATGTCCCGGCTAACAACTGATGCGCTTACCCTAAACCAGGCACCCAGAGTGTCAATATTGAGATATTTCCTCAACCATATGAGTACCATCAGGATTCGTTGTTCTGGTGACAACGTGTTATGTCGTCCGACACGTCTTGTAAGGCGTGGCAACAAATCGTCAATTATTTGCAATAGCGATTCCGGTGTTTCTCCAGTCAGTAGCCATAAATTGGTAGCGTTGTCAAGGAGTTGCATCCATGCTTGCGGGTGGTACTACTGGGGCGGAAACAGGATCGTAGTTATCCGTGGCAGTTGTGGAGGTATTGGCAGTGACGCATGCAACAAAAGCAGTGTGTCCAGCAGAGGCATAGTAGCAGTCTGATACTCCACGGAAGACTGATGGTTTGGAAGAGGTGGCAATACCAGTACACATAATTCCAGATATAGAGCAATAATGCCCAATATCTGAAAAAGCAGTTCACGAGTAAATCCAGGCATGGTGATATTTATTGATGCTGTGTCAATACTGCAGAAATTTGTTATTATAGTTTATGCAGTGTGGACGATTTTCTCCGCGTTGGCAATCATTTCAGTGATTGGTTAATAGAATAGTGTCTGGTGTATGCAAATTAAGGTGTAAATATACACTTTGCTGATTGCGTAATAACAACAGATGACACGTGCTATAGACGAGGAAAGTGTCTGTCCACGAGTCTTGAAAAGTGTGACGATCAGCATTCTCAGCATGGCCGCGCCGACTCGTACACGTACACGTATTTGCGTGCGAGAGCCAGAAATAGCAATTATTGCCGAAGGGTACACTATCTTCGGCAATAACTACAACCGAATTGTTGAGTATGTCAGGTCGTGGCAATGAGCTCCCATCGCAAATTAGGCAAATGTACACTACTGGTACAACAGCTAGACTGAGGCGGAGAATTCATGATGCAATATCAAGTAGAATTGCAGAGTAAGTATCATGCAATGACATTGTATTATTGTTGCTATTATGGTAGAGGTGATAAAGTATTGCATGTTTTAAAGATAGTATAAGTTATTCTCTAAAATCGTAATTATCTTTGTTTCCATGGTAAAATCTACTGGTAAATCATTTTTAAAAATATTTGTAAATTGTTATTATTAGTATTATTGTTATTATTATTTATAGTCAAAGACACGTCCGGGAAAGAGAGATGCGATACGCACAGCAACACACGCCAGAACAACGACGACGACACCAACAGCAACAGCAGCAGCAGCAGCAACAACAACAACAACATCAACAACAACAACAACAACAACAACAACAACAGCAACTACAAGAACAAGAGCAACCAAATCAACATGTGCCACCTGGCCGCGAGATCCCGGTTCCAGGAGCACGGGCCGGCAACCGACGACCGCTTCACAATATTGTCAGGGAAAGTTATGAGGCATATCTGGTTATTATGCAGAGATTGCCCAGAATTTTAGATCAGATTGAGAGAACACTTGAAAATATAAACAATTCTTTATAGAGTTATCTCATTTTTATTGTCATTAAAAACAGTATATTTCATTCTCATATATTTCTGTTTGAAGTGCATTATTCACGAATATAATATCTTGGGTCAACTTTGTATTAGAGGGCATCAACACCCTACCCCTCCCCTCGCGCCCATTCTAGCTCAGCCACTGTCTGGTTACTAATTATAGCGAGGCTTGGACATTTAAGGTCCGCCGTACATCACACACCCCTAGTCATCACATCTCATCTCAATTCACACAGTTAAGTTCAGATTTGTTCAGATTTAACGACTGAAATTCCACCAATGTGTGCCTGAAAAAGTGCGATCGCAGTCGTAGAACCACGTGCACTGCTACGACTCTCCATGACTGTGTGTGTTGAGATGAGTCCGGGCGTGTTGTTTCGGGCAGTGTGTGCCACTGGCCTAAACAATGAGCGTGATTCATTGCAGCACGCCCGATTGTTGCTCCATTCCATATTTGAGACCAAAATAACGCGAAATACTAAATGACAGGGCGGAAGTCTCTGTTTTAACCAATTTGGAAAAACAACTTTAAAATATAAAGGAATAAAAATGCAAATTTGTCAGCCTTTCAAAACCGTTTAGGAGGCGTGTTGAATGGAGGTCGCGGTGAATGAACTCTGTTCAATCTGTGTTCACTGTTATTCCTTGTATTTCAAGGACGGGAGTTATACATGGTGAATATATAATGAGAGCGGGGCGCCAGCATTTTGAGGAACAACATTAGCTCGTTCTTTCCATGCAGTCAATCAGAAAAATGAATATGCAAATATTTCGTCACTTTCGTTCAGCCAATCAAGAAAAAGAATGTGAACGAAAGGAACGAAAACTCTGTCGTCGTTTTCGTTCAGCCAATCAGAACAAAGGATTGCATACGAAAAGAACGAACGTTGCAGCGTCTAGCCAATCATAGGGCGTGTATCGTTCCTTTCGTTTCGTTTCGTCCATGCATTTAGCAAGTTCGCTTATGTGACCATATAAGGAATGCATTGAATTAGTATTGGAAAGATATAAAGATTCTGCTAATTTATTAATACAACCTGAATGTATGTTGTATGGCATATGATAGATCAATCATTACCTGTCACAAACATTTAAAAGCTTCTATTTTTACTTTTGCAGAAACTAACAAGGCGCCGGTACATGCTTTAATCCTCGTCATCATTTAGTCAGCAAGAAAAGAAGTACATAACCATGCTCCTTAAAACGACACATTACATTTCCAGTGAAGACACAGATTCGGGGTCCTGCCAATCTTCCTCTGATGATGATGAATTTAACATTGCTCCAAATCGAAAGACAAAGTTCCTCCGCAGACGTCCACTTCCTTGGAGAGCAACGAGAGTTAACAAATTTTTTTAAATTTTGGACGCGAAACATGAAAAAAAGTTTTAAAAAAATGGGGGGGGGGGAAGTACAGTCATACGAGAAGAGATGGGGCACATTCCCTACGCTCTGCCCCTGAGGATGCGCTAGATTGGGCAATTCAGTAGTATTTATTTATATTTTCAATTGAAGTTCTTTGTACTGAAAATGATTTTTGGGTATTTGAATAAATTGTTAAATTGTATAATTTTGTATTGGTTTTGCTTTATCAAAGTTTGTGTGCAGTTGGTAGTAAAAGTATGTTTTAATGAGTGGTATTGATTGTTGTCACACAGCAGGTTAGTTAAGTAATTTTTGTTAGAAGGGTGTTGTTTGTGTTGCATTTCAATGTGTCTTGGCCAAATTTCAGCCGTATTGATGAAAAGTACTGCTTTAGAGGGGGCGCTGTATGTGTTGCTTTATTTCACATGTGTCCGGGCCGAATTTCAGCGGCGTATGGCCACCTTTGCCCATATTTCCATCCTGGGGTGTAATTGATGAAAACTACCTGCTTTAGAGGGGGCGCTGTATGTGTTGCTTTATTTCACATGTGTCCGGGCCGAATTTCAGCTGTATATGGCTACCTTTGCCCATATTTCCGTCCTGGGGTGTAATTGATGAAAAGTACCTGCTTTAGAGGGGGCGCTGTATGTGTTGCTTTATTTCACATGTGTCCGGGCCGAATTTCAGCCGTATTAGCCACCTTTGCCCATATTTCAATCCTGGGATGTAATTGATGAAAAGTACCTTCTTTAGAGGGGGCGCTGTATGTGTTGCTTTATTTAACATGTGTCTTGGCCAAATTTCAGCCCTATATGGCCACCTTTGCCCATATTTCCATCCTGGTGTGTAATTAATGAAAACAACCTGCTTTAGAGGGGGCGCTGTATGTGTTGCTTTACTTGACATGTGTCCGGGCCGAATTTCAGCCGTATATGGCCACCTTTGCCCATATTTCCATCCTGGGGTGTAATTGATGAAAACTACCTTCTTTAGAGGGGGCGCTGTATGTGTTACTTTATTTCACATGTGTCCGGGACGAATTTCAGCCGTATAAGGCCACCTTTGCCCATATTTCCGTCCTTGGGTGTAATTGATGAAAACCACCTGCTTTATAGGGGGCGCTGTATGTGTTGCTTTATTTCACGTTTGTGTGGGCGTAATATCAACCGTATATGGCCACCTTGCCCTGTGTGTTTATTGTTTGAAGATATGTCCCTTTGCTTAGAGGGAAATGTAATTAGATATATGCACATATAAAGCCTTGGTAAAGCAGTGAATTATCAGAGTAAACATAGACATTCACATATACTGTGACGCTGATATCAAATGCGGGAATTTTTCAGCTGTGTCATCCCTGTCAAAGGTCTGTGAAGGCGCATATGTGAACAAAGATTTAGGAAGTATGATGTCGTCAAACTTGGAAATTTGACAACCTTTGACAGGTACCTTACCTACCTGTTAAAATCTGCTTTTTGGTAGAGTGATCCGGAGAGATGTCAAAGGCTATTTTATTAAAAAATCCAGATAGATATAGTTTGAGAGATATTCAGATAATTAGATCGTCAAACAAACAGATAGATAAAATTTTTGAATTACTCTTAAACTCAGAGTACTTTCTTCTCAACTTCATCTTGGATTTTAATGTATGATTATTCCAGTTCTGTTTACATCATTGATATTTTATCTAATTTTTTTCGACACCTATTTTATCCAATATTCCTTATCTAGGTTGTATTTTCATATGTTTTTTTCATTAGTGTAACCCTACATTAATAGAATCTCACACCCCAAGGACGAGTTGGGGATATTTTGTCTCACACGAGCCGCATGCGAGTGTGAGACAAAATATCCCCAACGAGTGTGAGAAATCTGATCCCAGGTCCTTGGTGTGTGAGATTCTTTTTCTCACATGACCGCAAAATGCATTAAATTCACATTAGACATGTACAACTTTGTCCAAAATCGTGACAAGTCTGTCGTCTGCCACTGTACTTTGACCTGCTTACTTTGTAGTTCTGGTCTGTCTGTTACTCGTCATGCCATTAGATAACATTTTGCGCGTGGAACAATACAGACTTTTTATCATCCAATCAGAGCTCGTGTAATATTTACTGCAGAGTGTGGGACGGTTTCTGAGAGTGTGGAATCGATTTTTCCCCACACTGTCCATCCCGCACTCCCAGCGGCCAGGAATGTGAGAAAGTAATTATCAACATGACTTCCGAGGCTATATAGTTTCTTCCCTGAATTTGTTCAAGTCCATCTCTCAAGTGTCACGTCCACCCAAGCAGTGTGTGACGCAGCATGTAGTATGATATGTGAAAGTGTCCAAAATTATCTGTCATAGGCACATTCATTTTGATGAACTATAGTCTCTTTGCATTCTTTAAAAGAGTGCATAGGCAGCCTGAGCGAGATTCAACCTGTACAGCAATGCGTAGATCGCTGGTTCACAGAAATAGCAACAGCTAACCAATACCCATAATCCAAATTCAGTATAGCCTAAATGATTCGTGACATCATGTTTATTTATTTATGTATTTCACCAGATACAAATGATGCGAAAGTTACAAATGCAGTTAACATGAGAAAAACACAAAATAATGCAAACATGATACAAATACAATATTAGCATCCGAGCAATGAAACTAGTAATAATAAATTAGACATGCGAAATCCGATGAAAATCAAAAAGGTAGTTCTTCAAGAACTAATTACTCCTTGGCGCAGACAACAAATTAAATCACAAATAGAGTACAACAGTCTGAATATATACAAGAAGAACATAAACTAGAAATGAAGGCTATGGTAGATTAATAGATATAAAATTGACATAAATAGATTCAGTACAAAACAAACACAATCACTCAGCAAAAAGAGTATTAGACTCTGCCAAGTAAGAATCTATTAAGGGCCAGCTTAAAATATTTTCTAGACCTGACGGACTAAATGAAAACCAGTACATCATTCCAGTCTTTCGCCAGCTAGCTAAGGCTGAAACTAATAAATGTAAGCAGTTTTACTGCAGTTCACTGCAGTAGCTTCGCTGTCTTATACTGAAAATGGTTGTATTATGAATATATAACCACAATGTATACTAATGAGACCGCCAAGTCATCGTTGGGTGTGCTGGACAGTGGTTGACACTCTGTTGACAATGATCGACATGAAATTTGGAAAACTGACAGACGTAGATATGTATAAATTGATTGCAAAAGGCATGCAGGGTGTGTGTCAATAACTCCTGCTTGTGGTTTTAAAACATTGCGATGTACAAAGTAATGAATGATGACGTCATCACTCAGTTCTGGAAAAAAAATCAGAGAACGAATGATTTCAAAATTTGAAATATGATATGCAACGATCTGGCAACATGGCTTAAAAATGAGACGCTTGACGAGATGGAAACAATGGCATGAGATCTATTCCAGCCCCCTTCCCGGTATTTTTGAAAGTACCTTTTCAAAAGATATTTTCGCTATTTCAAACAGGACAAAATGGTTTACTTTTGTAAAGTTTCTTCCTTCATTATTTCCTAACGACAGCGTAAATAAGAGGCCCTGCTGTCACGAGTCCTTGCTCGTTTCTAGGGCAGTATCCCACAAATATTTGAGCGCATCTTCAACATATTCGCCCCTTCTATCTTCTGGAATTCTTTCGAGCTGACCCATAAAGTTTGGGAAAAAGTCTGCAATTGAGATCAAAGTTACCTTCTGTAAATCATAATTATTATTATTATTATTATTATTATTATTATTATTATTAAAGTTTATTTCAGACAATGTGTCCATATCAGCATTACACAAACAAACGGAACATTAAATTGAAATGATCAAAAACAAGAAAAAACGCAGAAGAACAGAGAGAATGAGAAACACTTGCGAAAGAAAGACTTAAATTGTGTACAACTGCTTCCTCCAGAGACGGAAAATCTTACTGTGGCAATTCCAGTCTGAATTACATATAACAGAAATCAAAAAATGCTTTTGAAGATCTATCAATTCTGCATTTACAGTTGTAAATACTTTGTCGGATAACTTCCCGAGAGACATAATATTGTTATACACAAACATATTTGAAGCACTGCTACTGAACATGCTTTACAAATTTCTGCTTTAACCCAAGATAACAATCATTATGTATTGTGACTTTCATTCATGGCAGTTGCAAGCAATCATATTTACCTAATCAATGAATATTAGGCACTCGGGGTACAATGCATGTCATCAAAGGTGTCAGTGCAAAAATTGTCCAGAAATCTGTCAGTTTTCTGCTTCGAACTTTTTTATCTCCACGGCAATGTATTAAGTATCAGTTACACGCCAACAAAGTTTTTTTTTTGAAATCTGATATAGGAAAGAGAGTGTTCAATTGTTGACCACTGTTTTTGAAATATCGTCAGCTTCATCAACGATACCAGCGTTCCATTTATGCATCGATCAAAGTGAGAAAATATGAGTAAAAGCCCGTTCTGGTATTTCCCCCTTTCCATACACCCGACGACTTTTTGTCCGGTTGTGGGCTAGTGATAAAAATACGAGAACCATCCAATACATGTGTTTGCGAAACCTCGTGCTAGGAGACTATTTGCCAATGAACCATGGGCCATCATCAAGCGCGAAGCCCATGTATTCCAAAATAATTGGTCCATAATTATATATTATAATACATCTAGACCTTCCATCGAGAAAGATAGAATTTTCAAATCGTCAGAATATTGCTCGATAGCGGCACAAGAAATTAAAACCGGTGCTGCTGTTGTTGTTGTTGTTCCTTTATTACTCCTCAACTTTTGAGAAGAGTTACATCAACACATTAAATTACAGAGGTATTAAGGGAAGAAAGTTACCCAAAAACCCAAAAAAAACCACTAAATTATACAAGTAAGCTTCTGACAGAAAGCAGTTCACGGTACTAAGTTCAGTTCTCAAGGCACATTTGCACAAAGTCTAGCACAATTTCTTGAAGAGTTGCTTGTTCACCAGACTGCTGGTAGTTAATCGTGAAAATACTTTCTCCTAAAATATTACTAATGAAGTCAAGGTCATTGAAGTTGTAAAGTGTTGCAGAAACAGTAATGCTCATTTTGTCGAAAAGACAGTTCCAAAGAGAGTCTCTTGCTATTGTTGTATGACAACAGGAAGTTACCAAATGAGTCAAAACATCATCAACTGAATTTTGACACTTTAAAACAGACTTCATTTCTAGGAAAAGTGAGAAGTTTCATAATACTGTAAACAGTTTCATGGCGCTCAGAAAAATTGCGTAAATATGTGTACAAGTGAAATGGAGCTAACTTAGTGTGCAATCGAGAGTAAACCAGCATATCATCTCTACTTTCCAATCTTTGTCTCCAGCAATTGTTTTCATTCTCATGATTGCATCATTCACAATTGTTTTCCAAATAGGTTTCGGTGGGAAATAGCCAGTGGTGCAAAATTCATCAAGAAAGCATGTCAGATCGTAATTTGAAATGATCTTAACAGTATCAGCAATAAATCCTAAAGATTTCTCTGTAGAAGACAGTTTGAATGCAAAAAGACGATGTAAAAAAATACATTTTCTTGTTGAAAGAATATTACAGTTGCAAAGATTTCAAAAAAATAACAGTTTACATTTGTCAATGTAGGCTTCAATTGAAATTAGACCTAAAGCACTTAAAGCGAAGTCAGTGGCAGTTCTGATGGGGAAACCCTGTATGATTTAAGCAGCATAACGCTGACTTTTCTCAAGCATAATCAGCTCAGTTTTGTGAAAGACCAACGCTAACATCCATGAAAAGCAGCTGGAAGGCACACACGTTTCCAGACTTCACAGCTAAGAATTGGATTTAGACCATGCGGTCCAATACCCACACTGCGAAGCGAGTTTATCAATCTCCTGGTTTTTTTACAGTCAGATAATGTGCGATCTATCGAAGATAGTGTATTTGTAATTTGCATGCCAACAATAGTGATAGAGTCAACTTCTGTGACAGGAGAATTATGTAACAAAAGATTGTGTTGGTGGTGGCGTTCTCGCTTTGTTTCTCCGAAAACTAAAAGTTTACTCTTTGATGGAGAAAGTTGCAGTCTCCAATTTGAACAATAAGCACAAACTATATCAAGTAATTTCTGGCAAGTAGCGCGAGTTGGCGCTAAAATTGAAATATCATCCGCTAAGGAGGGCGGGCTACAAACGAGGAGCCAATATAACAACCCACATTACTGTTTTCCAGTTCTTTGAAAAGGTCATGTACATAAAGTAGGAATAAAGAAGTGGAGAGAACACTTCCCTGACGCACACCTTGTTGAAAACAGGGTATTTGTGTGAAACATACATTCCCAAGGCAATTTGACATTCTTGGCCATAGAACATGGTTCACAGAATCCTCCAAACTTTTGAGTTAAGGTCATCAGAATACAATTTATGAAAAAGTCCGTTCCACCATACTGAATCGAATGCTTTATGAACATCTAAACTACACAGAAAAATTTGCTGCGTCTTTCTACATGGTAATAAATTGTTTCTAGTATGCAGAAAGCTGTCGTGATATTGCTTTGACGGCTTGTAAGGGATGCGGAATTTGTTTTTTCTGGAAGCCAGGGCTGTAAACGCTGTGAAATGCAAAGTTCAAAAAGTTTCTGCAGTGAAGAAAGCAAGGAAATGCCTCTATAATTTGAAGCAACGAAACGATTTTTGTCACCACCCTTGAAAATTGGAACAAGGAAAGCAGTTTTGAACGACAAGGGAACATATTCAACGGTGATGATTGAATTGAACAGGTGTAACAAAGAATTCACGAGTGAAGGCCCTCCAAAGATAATATGCTCATACGTTAAATTATCAGGGCCATCTGCCTTACCACGTTTTAGTTTCCCTATAGCACGCGTGATTTCATCAGATGACAAGGGTTTACAAAGAATGGTGTCAGTATTACGTTGGCTGTCGTTAACCAATTTACGAATTTCGCTATCGATCTGGTATTTAAAACGAGCTGAGAATACTTCATCTTCAGACGGTTCATAAAGTTGCTTGAAGTGGTGTGCGAATGCATTTACAACACAGTCGGGATCAGAGATTTTCACGCCATTAACTTTCAGAACTGGGAAAGCGTCAGATTTGTTTTTTCTGCGAAGGTTGATGCTACGCCAAAAGAGAGACTGATCAAGTTCTAAACAGTTTTCAATAAAGTCATACTTTTCCCTTTCAGCTTGGCGTTGTCGTTTTCTTAATTCTCTCCTAAATTCACGTTTAGAATCTTTGTACTTGCGAAAGGGTTCATGTTGTAGGCCACGAGGTCTCCCTGCTTGAATCCACTTATTTCTAAGCTCCCAAGCTTGTTTGTGAAATTGTTTGATATCCTTCCAATAGGGCTTCAAATAGGTTTAAACGAGAAGCTGGAATACATTGCTGTGCAGTATCGCTCATAACATTGACCAGTTTATCTGTGAAGCGATCAATGTCGGGGGGGGGGGACAAGAAAGCATCTCTCTGTTAGCTGTGTTAAGGGCAAGCCGATCTAAATTTTCAGAGAGCGACTTGGTATATGAATCTTTAATACGGTCAGGGTCGAGTTTCGACCAAGCCAGACGTGTTTTATGTGAAATAATGGGCTGACTGTGCGAAATTTGCAGAGTTAAGTTGCATAGAATAGGAAAGTGGTCTGAAAGGTTTAAAGCAGAGTCATCGAGAACTCGGCATGACTTTATCCCTTCTGCAAGATTTGACGGTACAAGTATACAGTCTATTGTTGACATACTCTGTCCACTGAACGACCAAAATGATTCTATCGGACCTGTGCAAACATTCAGTAAATTTGTTGGCAGAAGATCGCATGAAGTAACAAACTGTTGAAGAGCTTTATCTCGTGTTGAAGTTGGAAGACCAGGGCGGCGAGGCCCGAATAAATTTGCAGTGAAGTCGCCAAGAAAAATAAATGACGTCACCATCAGGCGAGTACGTTGAATAGAGGTCATCTAGAAAGGTAATGTAATCTATATAATCATCAACTGCATAATTAACAGTTGGCAAGTAAACAGCAAAAATAAAAGCACATTTAGCAGGCGCGTAATCAATTTTGATGCAAATAACTCGGTCATCACCCAGATCTAAAAAGTCAACACATGAAAGTAAGGTTTTTCTTACGAGGAAGGCAACTCCCCCTTGTCCCCGAAGAGAAACAATATTGCGTTGTCTTCCAACGCTCTATCAACAACACCAAATGAGGTGAAGTTGAGGTCGATAGAATTTAGAAAATTAATTGAATGCGGAACAACCAATGCTCACTTATAGCTAGAATATCAATGTTGTGAAGCATTGTCGTCAAGTATGGAACAGTAGACATCACCCCACAAACATTCCAACAGCCAACCCGTAATGTGTTACATTCAGAATGAGAATGCATTAAAGATGAAAAACAGAGTATAGCAAACGCAAAGGTAAGATAACTAGTCATCTGTGCTTTGAATGTTAGGTTGTTGTCCTGCTTGTGTATTTTGATTTCGTCTAAAACTCGAATGTTCTGAAAATTTTTGTTCTCCCAACCACCTTCTGCAAAATACATTGCGGGGCCAAAGTTTGTGGTAAGGAGAGCATCTACATACTTTAAACGTACATTAATCTTAGCCGCCACGGCTCCTATACGTTTGCTAGCAATAATTCTTACCATCATAAATTCGATATTGTGTTTCTTTAAATGATTCTCAATTTGCTCACGGGAGGTGCCGGCTTTGATGCTGCCAACGTACATTCTCTGTGTTCGAGGCCTTTGAGAAATACCTTCAAAACCAAAGTCAGTGTCACTACGAGAGTTAGCAATTGCTGAGTGATATGGATAATTACCAGATTGCAATTTCTCTGGGATCGGCTCCTGCGTCAACTGCGCTGTATCAAGTGCGGGCTGCAGATTTTCAAATACATCAGATGTAGCGGCTGAAGTCGATATCACGGATGGAGTTGTAACTCGTCGTGTTACAACACTTGAAATGCTTGACTGTTCTCCAGTCTTTTGTGGCAACGTGGTTTTTTGTTCCAAATACCTGAAATAGACTTTGGGTCTTCGGAATGCGTATCTCGTTCTCTTGTATTAATTCGAGGCACTGTATTGGTAGAAACTGGTTCATCCTGGACAAGCACACTGTCATCTTCATTATCGTAGTTTTATCTGGCAACTCATAATTCTTACCATGCTCGCAGGTCAAAGCGACGTCACGATAGGATGGCTTGGGAAATGGCACTGTATGATTGGTATTTCGCGCGGTGAATACATGTTGACCAGAAGGGCGTTTATTCATTTTCTTTTCGAGGATATTCGGATATTCAGCTTTGACAACAGTTGACCATTCCTGTCGGATTGGTTCTCCAAATTAGACAGTATCCCCTTTACTTGCTGATTCAAGAGTTTTAACTGAGATTTCGAATTGGCTTCAAAAGCCACAGTTTCACTTCGTACTGCATCTACAGTTTTCACAAACTGTTGATTTCGTGTTCTCCAAATCTGCAATAGTTTTAGAGGATGACTTTTTAAGAATTTCTATTTCTTTGCGCAGACTACTACGTCAGATTCATGTTCCTCTTTCATGGCAAGGATATCAGCCATTATGGATGCCACGTTGTCTTTCAAAGACATGTCCGTGTGGTTCGCGATGGTATTTTGAAGTTCGACATCCTCTTCATTTTCATCGAGCAGAATATAGGAGATTCATAGTGTGACTGTTAGAGAAGTATCCTTGCTTCAACAGCGGTGTAATAATTGAAGGATTTTTTTCGTCAATAAACCTGCAAAGTTCATAGCAGTCTTCCAACAGCTTTTCACCAACTGATGCTCTCGCGTTTCTACGATTTAGTCTGCGCGCCAAAACACCATCTGGACAGACAGGTATTTGCTTCGCTAACTTGAAAAGTTCATTATGTAATCGATGGATTTCATTAATGTCATCATTTGTTTTTGAACGTATTTCAGCAATCCAGTTATCTCTTGGCAATTTATCAAATTTTTCAAGTGAGATTTTCGTATACGGTGTCTCATGCCTGTCTTGATTCAATGCCATAACATGTTCGTCGTCTCGATCTTCGTCTGACAAAGAATCAGAATCTCCACTCACCGCAATATGCCCAGCCTTGTCAGGAATTGTGATGCAAATGAATGCAGTTACCATTCATGAAGCTTGGGTCTCGAACTTAGTCGAAAATGTTCAAAAAAAAATCTTTGAGCTGACATGAAATCTCCATAAAGAGGAGATGGTCCGTACCTCTAACACTTCACAGTGCCTTCAGCAAAAAGGGTAGACTGCAGAAAGTTATTACAGGCAGGTAGGGAGGAAAACCATGGAGCGAATAGAACACGCTTGCACGAAGTTCACACATGTATGCAATCATATTTACCTAATCAATTAATATTAGGCACTCGGGGTACAATGCATGTCATCAAAGGTGTCAGTGCAAAAATTGTCCAGAAATCTGTCAGTTTTTTGCTTCGAACTTTTTTATCTCCACAGCAATGTATCATGTATAATTTACACGCCGACAAAGTTTTTTTCAAATCTGATGTAGTAAATAGAGCGTTCAATTGTTGACCACTGATTTTGAAATATCGTCAGCTCCATCAACGACACCAATGTTCCATTTATGCATTGGTCAAAGTGAGAAAATATGAGTAAAAGCATGTATGGTATTTTCCCCTTTCCAAACACCGAAGACTTTTTTCCGGTTGTGGGCTAGTGATAAAGATACGATTACCACAATACATGTGTTTGCGAAGCCTCTTGCTAGGAGACTATTTGTCAATGAACCATGGGCAATCATCAAGCGCGAAGCCCATGTATTCCAAAAATAATTGGTCCATAATTATATATTATAATACATCTAGACCTTCATCAAGAAAGATAGAATTTTCAAATTGTCAGAATATTGCTCGATAGCGGCACAAGAAATTAAAACCGGTGCAGAGTGCCCAAAAAGTGATTAAGTTCGGTTCCGTCAACGGGCACGTATCTTCATTTCTCTGGTGCCCCATCCATGGTTTGCAGTATTATCGTAAAAATCTCATGATACTATCTCCTACAATATTGGGACTCATGGATGATCGTTTATAAATAAATTCACTGGACACTAAGTCGCAAAGTACAAGTTAAGGCTTTCAGTTCTAAAATGACTTTACTGCTGAATGGAAAGCTATCAATGTGGACTATTCATATGTTACCTTTTGCCTCTTCATATTTGATCGGATACCGGGCAATTTTCTGTGTACATTCGATATCCTTAAAACCAATACTAGTCAGCATTTGTTTGTAATCATCAATACTTCCCTTGAAAGGGTAGTAGGCAGGCTCATAACCCTATAAAATTAAGCAAAACAAACGTATGTGAATGCTTGTGCGTGTGTGCAAACAAACCCGTGCTATTATTTTGCCATATAATATCATGTAAATCCAAATCATACGGCGTGAATTGGAAGTAGAGGCCTGGAAGATCGCATTCAACTCTCGCGCTTTGCAGAAGGTAATCAGGTTGCGTTTTTAAATGCAATGCTGCAATCAACATTGAGTTGCAGTTGTAAGCCTCTTCCTTGCCGATTAACGACTTTTGAACGCGATCTCATGGCAGTACTAGCTCAAATGTAGTGAGGCGATTAGCAGCTAATGAAAACGGCAAAGATTGAAACGTCAAAATATCTACATCTGACTTAATCATTGGACATTTATCGAATCCATCAACTCGTGGCGATAAACGTGCCATGTGGCCCAAGTATCACTGGTTTTGGACAGGATTTTCACTAACAAGAACGTAAAATGTATTCATTAAATCGTCATCTGTCAAAATACATGCCTTTTTGCATCAATATCGCTCTTTGTGCATTTTGTGCATGATAAAACAACAGAAAAAAGTAAAAAAATAAAGCTATTGCCAAGTGCTGATGAACTCAGTAAACCCACTGTTGAACAACAAAGGTCTCTCCATTGAACTTCAACTTTTATAGCCTCAGTACCAGTGTCCCGAAATATTTCCAACAATGGTCAAGCAACAACCTTTCAAGGTCTCCAACAGTCTACCAACACTTATGAAATTTGATCCGAAGGTATTTGCCTAATTTACAAGTCAAGTCAACTTGAGTATAGCTAAAGTTGGCCTTCTCTGATTTTTCAAATCACAGTTACTTGTCCTTAGTATTGTTGCGCTCGTAGTTAGGGGAATTACGAGTTGAGAGGTACCAGTCTGGATCGTAATGCTTTCAGTAACTGAAGCCGACACACCAAGATGTAGATTTAACACAACCTTGTACTTTATTGCAAGATGGCGACCGTGTCGTTCACTGTCAACGGTCTGATCTCAAGTCTCCGTCTAAACTCTCTACAAAGTTAAATACATCTTCAAACTTACATAATTACAAAAGTTATCACGTGGTAATTTTCCCGCCAGTCTTTGATTGTTTCTTAAGATTAAATAAGATCACACCATGGAATATCCCATTCTCGATTGTTCTCAATGAAATCTTAACCAATAATTAATTAAACTATCACACTATCTCTTATCTGCTTCTCGTACGATCTGAGTCAATGAACTTCACACGCCTTGGCCACGTGAGGGACGCTTCAAGATACAATCTCTACAGGGAGGGGCGTTACACTCTCCCACCTTTTTTATAACCAGCGTCCTCGCTGGTCAAAACGAGTGACGAAGCATGGCGATAGCTGACAATTGCAATCTACTTAAAATAAGAAAAATACATTAATCGTAAGGCAGTGTGGTTAAAATACGCATAAATCACATATTTTACAAGTTAGCATAAAGTCATTATTCGTGCACCTACAAAATTACAGACTAACATTAACGCATCTAAAATACTTACAGAAATACTAATAAAATCACTAAAATACATCCAACTACAAACTCAAAGTTCAACTATTCTACATAAAATACAGGAAATCGACGAAAATCATTCGTAACATGTATCAATGATAATTTTTTTTTAATTTGTGTGAAAGGGTGGGTTAGCTGGAAGGGGTGGACATTGAGAAGGATGACGTAATTTTGCTTGGTGTATTCTGATATCACGGTCAAAGGTTCAGGGTAACCATAGTAACGACCGTTAGGCATCACTAGACTGTAGCAAATAGCAACTCCTGTGCCAATATTCGGGGCTCTTTCTATCTCCAAAAATCTTCATAAAACATAAAACAACAAAACATCAACACAAAACCTCCTCAACAACGTCAAAAACTCCAAAAAACGCGATAAACCTCACTATCGCTCTATCTCCAAAAACTCAATTCCTCAGGCCATCGGTCAAAACTAAGGACCATTGTATCACTTACGGATCACTAGCACTGGCATTCCTAGCCAACTGAGGGGAGATACACAACAAAACATCCAAAACTCCTTACACTTACTTCTTCAACAACAACATAACTTCAACTTCATCAAAACAAAACAAAACAACACTTCAAAAAGAAAGACGACTCGTTTACGTACAAGTCCAGAGTATTATCCTAATAAAAGAGTGGTTTTCAATATACCAGAAAATTCACCAAAAACAAAAAAAATCATGCATGCTTATTTGCGTTGCTGTCGGACCTTATAAGTGGGTTTACCTATAGTGGGGACTGGATTTGACTTCAAACTTTCCAAAGCTGCGTCATTCAGATTCTCCTCCGGTTCCCATGTGTTATGTTTCGCGTCGTATCCATGCCATTTTATCAAATATTCGCGCTTTCCATTTCGATATCTACATTTTTCAATTTTCTCTATACCAAAGTACTTATTCTTATTATTATCATCACACTCATCATCAGTTTGTGATACAGAAAGCTGACTTAATCGTTCTTCAGCGCGCTCACGAATTTTGCGGCGACGTTGTTTGTTTCATTGATTATTATCAGATGACTCAAGGGGCGTTTCACTGGCACTAAAGTAAATGTCGGTATCTGACTCTAAGTGGTAATCTACAGTTGCTGGGTGTGGCATGTTGTGTACGTCGTCGTTTGTCTCACTATCATCAGCGCTGTACTGACTCGATTGTGAATCTAACAGTCGGCGTGGTCTCAGATGGGCGTGTTTCAATCGATTAACGTGAACAACATTTTTGTACGGCTTTACATTTCCTATTGGTTGTAAACGGTAGTTTACTGGGGATACTTGTGCGCTGATTGTGTATGGGCCTCATAGGGATGGGCGAACTTTGGACTTTTTCCGACTGCCACTGCTGGATAGTGTAAATAGACTGTATTGCCTACTTTAAACTTGACAATCTTGCCCAATTTTCTGTCGTGTCTTTCCTTCATAACATTTTGCGCTCTGTGTATGTTTTCTTTGGCTAACCAACCGCTATGTTTCGTTTCTGCGCAATGTCTTTCAAAAGGAAATCTATATTTCTTGATCTTGACTGTTGTGGTGAGATTTCTACATCCACCGGAAGTTTCGCTTCATATCCGAACATTGCCATGAAAGGACTGACACCAGTCGTCTCATGCGGACTTGATCGATACGCAAACATCACGGAAGCTAATATTGATCCCAATCATCTTCTCTTCAGACACATACATAGACAACATACTCAGAAGACTCTGATTCATACGTTCCATGGCTCCATTTGAGCTCGGGTGATAAGGACTGGTAAAACGTTTTGTAATTTCAAAATAACGACAAACTTCTTTAACAATTTGTGACGTAAATGCTGGTCCTTGATCTGAGATTAAAATACTGGGGAAACCGAACATACAAAGGATTTGCTCAAACATAATCTTAGCAACTGTCTCAGCCTTCATATCAGGGGTTGCAAATGCCCAACTAAATTTCGTCAAATATTCCGTAAACAACAAAACGTACTTATTGCCTTGTTTTGTTTCTTTCAAGGGACCTAGAAAATCAACTCCAACTCGTTGCATAACTGAGGACACGGGGATGGGGAGCAAAGGGGCTTTACCTCGAGGACCGCGCTTACGCGAGTGACATACGGATAGTTTTCAATCGTATTAGACATTTCACACATGAATGTACGTAATCAGTAACATCCTTGATCATTGTTTTCCAGAAATAACGCAATCTTATAGTCTCCAAAGTATGGCGTACGCTTGATGACCAGCTGTAATATCATCATGCAATCTCTGAAGGATATAAAGTTGCAATGATTGGGGAACCACAACCTGTCTAATGCATTTCTCTTTATTTGCAGCCTTACCTGTCGCATTCCAGTAATGATATAACACACCGTCAATGATTGCATAGTTATCACTATCACATGTCACGTATCGCGCCAATTATCATCATTCGGTAATTCGCCTTTCTCGATAAAATTAAACCAATGTTTTAACTGACTATCTTTTCTCTGCAAATTCTTAATCCGTGTCAACGCCTCATCTTCCTCTACTATTTGATCAGTACTACTCGAGTCACGGCGACTAATCTCTAGATTGCCATCGTCAACGTCATCACTAGATTGTAATTCCGTGCCTGTTTTAGATTCAGTCTCCGTATACAATTGTCGTACATCCGTTACAACATCATCATCGGAGGGGATACCTATTTTATTTACTGGGACCACCGATTCGCTACTTTGAATTTCCGTAGACATACCTGTATCATTACCTTCATTTGATTTTGTCGCGTCGAAATCAATATCTACTTCCGATTTCTCATCATCAATAAAATCTCTACCACTGAAATCGGAACTATTGTCACAAACTTCCGAGTATTTCCTATGAGACAATCCGTCCGCATGCGCAATAGACTTCCCATGTTTATGAACAATTTCAAAATCATAACCCTGTACTTTAAGTATCCAACGAGCGATTCTACCTGAAGATTTCCTAATTCTGAACAAATATGGGAGATATGCGTGATCTGTAATAATTTGAAATTTCGTTGAACGTAAGTAAGGGTCGCATTGGGCCAGACCATGTATAACCGCGATAGCCTCTCTCTCTGTAGTTGTGTATCGCTGTTGCGCTGCGCTGAGGGAACGCCCACCATAAACGATAGGTCTCTCTACTCCGTCTTGCTCTTGTGTCAATACAAAACCAACGCTATAGGCCGATGCATCTGTGTATAATTTGAAAGGTTCGCCGAAACGTGGAAATCCTAGAACTGGGGCAGTAATAAGGGCTTGTTTAAGAGTATCAAACGCTTCCTGACACTTATCATTCCAATAAAATTTAACCTCCTTCTTCAACAATTTATAAAGGGGACCAGCAATCTTTGCAAAATCTTTGATAAAACGACGATAAAAGCCAACACATCCTAAAAATGCACGTAATTCGGAAACATTCCTGGGGACAGGGAAATCTCGAACAGCACTCACCTTTTTCGAATCAACAGAAATTCCATCTTTGTCGAGAATATGACCAAGAAATTTCACCTGTTTCTTACCAAAAGAACACTTCTGAGGACGAAGTTTCAATCCAGCCTCACGGAGGCGAGACAAAACCGCGTCGAGATGTTGTAAGTGTTCTTCAAACGTCCTTGAGAAGACAATCAAATCATCAATATACACCAACACATAATGCCATAACATATTCCTGAAAATAAACTGCATAGTACGTTGAAAAGAATTAGCTGAATTTCTCATACCTTGGGAAGTCGATTAAATTCATACAAACCATCATGACAGACAAAGGCCGTTTTGTGGGTGTCTCGTTCGTCAATGGCAATTTGCCAAAAACCGGACATCATGTCTAAAGTCGAAAAGTACTGGGGATTTTGATCACCGATCATTTCAAGAGACTCTGTAAGGTTTGGGATAGGAAATACATTCGGTTTAGTAAGAGAATTTACTCGTCTATAATCTAAACAGAATCTATATTCGTTCGATGATGATGATTTCTTGACGAGCACGACCGGGGAAGAGAACTGAGAAGTGCTTGGGGAAATTATACCTTGGGCCAGCAAATTATCAACTTCCTTCTCAATGACCTTGCGCTTTTCTGGGTCAACTCTATAGGGCGGCATTTTAACAGGTTGAGCCCCCGGGACTAATTCAATTCTATGCTTTATGACATCACAGTAACCCAACTTCTTATCATCACCAACAAATGCTTGTCGATTTTTCCATAATATTTCTTGCAAACTCTTTCTTTGTTGATCACTCAAAAATGAATCACTAAAATCAAACTGACTCAGAAATCGTTGACGGGCGGTTTCATTTACTTGCTCATTCACATTCGTACCAACATCAATATCCAAATTATGAACAGTGGCACCCCCGGGAAGAAAACGGATAACCCCAGTTTTGTCCCCTTTCTTATGTATACATCCCTTTCGGTCGTATTAACTAATCTTACCGGAACTTCGTTCGTCTTTGTCATCGATAAAACACGTGCTGCCACGACTCTCAAATGGCTCAAAGTTTTGGTGTTTTCTGTATGTCCCAGAATTCCATCGGGCATATGACCATTAAATTTACCGGAAATTTCTAATTCTGATCGAGGTGGAACAGTGAAGCCCTCGGTAGCCTTGACAACCAAAGCCGAACGAAGCTTTAATCTCTTACTAGCAATATCAATTACAGCTCTATACTTTGTAAGAAAATCAACACCAATAATTAACTTTTGTTTCAAATTTTCAACTAAATGAATCGACATCATAACTTTCTTACCAGCAATATTAACACGTGCATTTACAACACCCTTAATTGCAATTTAACGATCATCTGCTAATTTGATTGCGTTGTAATTTGACTTGTGAATTCTTTGATTATGCAGTTTGGGAATTCAGATAACAAACTCACTGGAGCAACCGTAATGGCAGCACCTGTATCAACAATTGCTGGGACACTCTGATTCGTTATACTTACATTGATAACACTAATACCTTGTACACAATTATCATCAATATTCAAATTACACACGCTCTTAACATTAGCAAATATCCCCTTATCTGGCCATTCACAGGTACCATCCCCTTGATTTCCCAAGATTTCCTCTGGCTGTGAGTTAAACCAACGCTCAGCCTCATCAGTCAGTAGCAAACCAAAGACATCACGAATATTGTTTGGCTGTAATTGTCTCAAGTGCACGTACAGTTTAAACTTCCTCATCCATTTTTGAGGGCAGTCGCTCTCTCGCCCAGTGTACCTAGGAGGCATGATATTTGCACTAATAGTCAAATTGTCAACGTGCCTACCTAGAGCATCAATTTCGGCTTGTCGGGCTTCTTGCCCTCGGTCTCGCAAACCCTGCACCTGTTGAAGTATCTCTCCGATGCGCTGCTGGAGGTTGTCATATCGCTCATCCTGCTGCTGGTTCAGTGGTACAGCTACTGGTATATCTGCTTGTTCTGCCATGTCTGGTTCTTGTCGCCTGATGATTCTACCAGATCTAAGAATCATATATTCGTCCTGCTTCAGTATACCCGGATTCTCCACCAAATTGTTGCGCTCGTAGTTAGGGGAATTACGAGTTGAGAGGTACCAGTCTGGATCGTAATGCTTTCAGTAACTGAAGCCGACACACCAAGATGTAGATTTAACACAACCTTGTACTTTATTGCAAGATGGCGACCGTGTCGTTCACTGTCAACGGTCTGATCTCAAGTCTCAGTCTAAACTCTCTACAAAGTTAAATACATCTTCAAACTTACATAATTACAAAAGTTATCACGTGGTAATTTTCCCGCCAGTCTTTGATTGTTTCTTAAGATTAAATAAGATCACACCATGGAATATCCCATTCTCGATTGTTCTCAATGAAATCTTAACCAATAATTAATTAAACTATCACACTATCTCTTATCTGCTTCTCGTACGATCTGAGTCAATGAACTTCACACGCCTTGGCCACGTGAGGGACGCTTCAAGATACAATCTCTACAGGGAGGGGCGTTACAGTATGGCATATCATCACTTTTATTTATTCTTTATATTTTACAAGTCCGATAATCGACATGTAAATGAGTGGCTAATTTTATTAAAGGGCCAGTATTGCTAACTTTTGATGATTCTTTTTCTTATTTGTATTCATTATGTCACAGCAACTTCTTATTCTCCCCCAAAAAGAATGTTGAAACACCTACTATTTGGCTTATCAACATAGCGTCTATATGTGTGAAATACATTGTTATTGTTCAACACTTTATTCTAGTCCAGACCAGAATTCACTTTTTTCAACAACTGCAATGCAGTTTACACATGCACTGGCTGAGTTGCCCAGCTGACTACTGTGCATCTCAACGTGCCTTTGAGAGTAGAACAATAAATTATTGTTGACATTCAAGACGAAATGGTGAAAATTATCAAAAGTTAATCTTTACAGTCCTGATACGGCTTTGCGGCCCGAGGTCGTACGGCGGAAGGGCCCAAGCGTGCGAGGGCCCGTACGCCGTACGACCAAGGGCCGCAAAAGCCGTATCAGGGCCGTAAAGGTTTTATCATATACCTTATGGAATGATAAATATGTAGTTTACATAATATTCAACATTGTTTTGGAGATAAAAATGCGTGCGATATCAAAATTCATCGCCATTTGTGTCAGTTTTTCATAAATACGATGGCCGCTTTCCGTCGCGGATTGACATACATAATGACGTCATTTGTTTACCTGCAGAATTCTAGAATGCGCAAAGCAATATGCGTACTATTACGTGACCAACAGAGATCAAGGCTGAAATCGAGGTGTAAGAAGGACAAAAGTGTGATGTCAGTTTCTTGTAATTTATACTGAACAGGCACGCACTTAGTACCAGTGTTCGAAATAACGCCTGTCCGGCAGTCCGAGACTGGCTATTTTTCCACCGGACTGGTAAAATAAAAAAGTTACCAGTCCGTCGGACAGGCAGAATTCAGCGTGGGGTCGACAATTAACCTTTGGCGATCATACTTCATAGACCGTGATGTGACACTGGCCGTCCTAGATAGCGCCACCAGCGGTATCTTTTGGCTCCTCCTCATTCATGTATTGCAAGTAAGGAACACGCCGATTCGACAGAGTGACGCATGACCTTGATAATCAACCAATCATAGTAGATTTTGCATGAGTTTCAAAGTACTGAGTCAATCAACAATAACACGGAATTGTGCGGTGGTGGGTTTTGAAGAATTATGCTCCGCAATTCTCGACCTACAAACTCTCTCGGCTAAACGAAGAACACTGGAGGAAACCTTACGGGCAAACAGGGAGTATGATGCCACTAAACATAAGAGAACAACTGTTCAGGCATGGAATATTGAATTAAAAGATTGGTTAGTCACCGACGATAGTGCCCGCGAGCAGAAGTTGCACTGCAAATTATGCAGAACTGTGTACACGCCCATTGCCTAAAAACAACAACATGCTGGCAAGTACAAAAAATACTCGAATGGTTCATTCGTGAGAGGCTCTACAGATCTCAGACACAAAACTCTGAAAACACATGAAACTTCAGAGGGTCATAATATGCCATGCAATATCATAGGGGTTTCGATCTCCGATGATGACGATGATGATGATGATTAAATATTTGAAAATGAAAGAAATAAAAATATATTTGGACTCAGTAAATTTGTTGTCGTTGTTATTGTTGTTGTTGATAGTATTTGCAGAAAAGAACAAAGTATGCGCTGCAAATTCAATACAGCCAAACTATACACATGCACTGCGATTTGTGCAAAATTCAATACAGCCTTTATACTATATACACATGCGCTCCAAATTCAGTACAGCTGTATTGAATTTGGAGCGCATGTGTATAGCATGGAGGTAGCTTACCTCCATGTGTACAGTGAGGCTGTATTGAATTTTGCAGCACATAATTTGTCCTTTTCTGCAAATACTATCAACTACAACAACAACAATAACAACAACAACAACAACTTTACTGAGTCCAACTATATTTTTATTTTTCTTCATTTTTAAATGTTTAATCATCATCATCGTCATCATAGGAGATCGAATCCCCTATGGCAATATATGCAAAAAATATACAAAAATGCTGCTCCAGGTGACTCAGTAGCGTAAAGGACACTGCAGTCGATGAACACTGCAACTTTTGATAAGCTGTGAAACTATTCAGAAACGCTCATGCTCATGCATAACTGTGTACATTTTGTACCTGTTTTCTCCCAGACTCATGACTTTAAATATATGATTGTATTCTGTTATACATGGAAACTGACAGTACGCATTGTGAATACAAGTAAAGTACTCACGTATTGTGCAGTATATGTACCTTGCAATTTATGTCGTTTACAAATAAAGGTTATTTAAAGAGAAAGATGATTCCATCCCATCTTCATTTGTTCACAGACAAGGTAATAGCCTATTACAGTATGGGTAACTCTTAGGTGTACTTGATTACTTTTAATTGCAAGGCATAATATCAGGACTGGGAAGTTTTTGGCAGGACAGGCAACTTTTTAAAGTTACCAGTCCTGTTGACTGGTTGATATTTTCCACGAATTTCGAACACTGCTTAGTACACACAGGATTTCACTAGAATTTAGAAATAAAAGCCGATGTTACCGGCGCGGCTCCACTGTCGCCACGCGCAACTACGATCTGAGCGAGCAGACGTTTTCCAAATCTCGCGCTGGCTTTGTGTACGAAAGGAACGTTTGCGTATAGCAACGCGCGTAGTAACCAGAATCGAGATAGTGCAGAAATGCACGCGATTGCCCATATTTGGGCATCGGCCGGGCGTGATACGTAAAAAATGCATGGATCTGAGGGCGCTTTCCCCCATAGCTTTACACAGGCACGTGAATGTAGGTATATGATAATAGCATTTCTAGCCCTTTAATCCGCGGTCTGCCTTAATGTTATTTTGATGCACATTATTATGTATATTATAATCGACACATTCACCACTTTTGACCTGTTTTGGTACTGGCGTTCTTAAAATACATAAAAACATGTAGCTGCAAACAAGGTATTACCTTCAGGAAAGTTTCCCACTTTGACTCGTGTAGTTGCTGAGAACTGTGAACGTGTCATTTACGACAGGATTATCCTGCCCCGTATTCATGAAACACTGACCACCTGGTTTCAAACTCTGGTATATACCTTCCAAGGCAGTCTTGGAATCCTTCATCAAGTGTAAGACAAGGTGTGTGACGGCTTTGTCAAACGAATTTCTGTACTCTTCATATGTGGACAGCTTTGTAGCATCACCGAATTTGTAGGTTATGTTCTCAGCTTGGAGATTTCCTTGGCTTCTTCGATCATCTCAGGGGAGATGTCAAAGGCTTTATATAAAAATCCAGATAGACAGTTTGACAGTCAGTTAGATAGATCAGATAGATAGATAGATAGATAGATAGATAGATAGTAGATAGATAGATAGATAAGGGGTATGGATAAATATGCAGATAGGTAAGCAGCAGACAGGAAGGCAGGCAGTTAGTGGGTTTGGTAGGTAGGAAGGTAGCCTACTAGGTTAATACACATATCCATTAACACAGATACATAGAGACATACAGACCTGCCTACCTACCTACTTACATAAACACATACATGCGTGAGTACACTATCCACATGGACGAGTAAAATCACACGGCGTTATTATTAAGGTCACGTAAAACAATAAATAAAAGAAAAGCAACAGGATTACTTTGTGCTCTATCACATTTGCTTAAATTTATTTGTGGCTAAACACGTAGCCACTGTTTTGATAAGTGTTTCTTGAAAACATATTTTTGTCGTCCACGCTAGTGACCTTTACCGCTCAATTCAACATGCATTTTTATATACTAACTTTTGGTCACTCCCAGTCAGTAGGGTTGCAACAAGGGGTCTTAAAACCATTCCCGTGCCACGGCTGTGTGAATACTAGTTTCCATACAAAGTGAAATATCTACATGGATTCTTCTAGTAGAATGCACAAAAAATACATTTTTGTACCTAAAAATGGATATGATTATCACGATATTCATCTCCTTATAATTATAGGGACATTAGCTGTAACTTTTGACTAATTTTTCACTTCTCTGTTCAATTTTTCAACTACAGAATCTTACTATAATCCGATCATCATGACCAATGCCCAGTGTCCTGCTTGCCAACACAGCCTGTGTATGTGAAATGATAATCTTTACGGCCCAGATAGGGGTTTTGCGGACCGAGGTTGTACAGCGGAAGGGCCCGAGCGTGCGAGGGCCCGTACGCCGTACGACCGAGGTCCGCAAACCCGTATCTGGGCCGTAAAGTTTTATCATATACCTTATTGAACGGTTGTGATATGTTTCAGTATTTATCAATAAAATTTTGTTAAAGTTATGGGCGTAAATTAAAAAAAACATGAGCCACGCAACTTTGCGGATTAATATGTACTATGTTGTCATTTGTTCTGTTGTGGAACGCGTCGCGAGCTTGTTCTATGCGAACGCCAATGTCACTACAGAATGAGCACAGATGAGTAGTTGATCCTGCTCGTTAAAATACACTTTCTCAGCAAAACATTGAAAGGAGACTATCAAGCACTTGTTTTAAACCAATTTTGATCGGAATAAGATTCGAACTGTCTACAATTTGCTTCAAAACTACGAGCGAAGCGCCGAGAAACGGGTTCGAATCTCGCGCTGACGTGCTTTCGAATGGAATGTACGTGGATAGCAACGCGCGTAGCAACGACTACGAAATAGTTCGAAAATGCGCGCACACTACCTTATTTGGGCAAAGTGTGCCTGGGCGTGATACGGCAACTTATTACACACCTGTAAGAGCGCCTTTTCCCATAGGTTTACATGGATACATGAATCTAGGTATATGATAACCATTGTTATTGTTGATAAATGTATTCTAGTCCGGACCTGAATACAAAATTTAAACAATAACAATGCAGATTACTCTCACATCAGGTATATTTATAAGCTGAATATTAGGAATTTCTCCATGATTCAGGGATACAAACCAGAACTGCAGATGATACACAGAACAAAAAAAATTAAAAAATGACGAAAGTTACAGCTAAAGAATCTTTAAGGTACAATTTGTAATTGATTACACAAACCCTGCTATAGCTCAGTGTGACCCAATCTACTTCACATCTCTTATGTAAACATCGATTATTTTGTCGATGAAAAACCCAAGATCAATATTCAATTTTACCTGTTACTCTTCCGACACGCTTCGACAAAAGTATTGTGAGTGCGCCTAACTCACAACCAACGTCTACCAAATCATCAGACAGATCCAATGGCAGCAAATTAGAGATTTTTCCACATAACGCACGGCATCTTTACTTGTCCTAGGAGAATACGTCTTCAACAAGTTAAATTCATCGTGTCAGTCGCATGTCCGTGATGCCACGTAACTTGGTGTCTTCTGTCTGAATTGCCAGTAATAAACAGGGAAAGCGAAGAAACACGAAAAAACCGATCAAAACTCCAAGGGTGTTTAAATTGACGGGTATTAAGATAAACAACGTCTCCAATAATAAACCATCCATAACTTGATCTAACAGTTGTACGCACCACAATTATTATCAAGAGTTACTAAAATAATAAGTGGTACTACTCCGCCGTTTATTGAAATGATTTATCGTTTATTTATTTGTCTATCCGGTAACTCAAGCAAATTTTACATAACTTGCAAAAACGATTGATAAAATTTGTCATCAACAACACAAACAACTACTTAAAAGCATAAAATGGAAATGTTAAAAGAGCAAAACAAAGGGAAGGAGGCTGCAAACCAGCAAACTGAATTGGGAGATGGATTTCTTTTACAAGGCTTACACAATGCGCCTAATGGAACTCTACGTTTTCTTTGCCGACCGATTTACTGCAATTATTATAAGTTACAGTTTGTTATTATTCACGTCTGGATGGCGATACATTTGGCTCCTACTTAAAAACATATTCATAATTGGAAAACCTGCCGTAAAACGCTATGAACATTTTACCGACACAGCACTCTCGTAGACTAGCCGTCAACCAGCGGTGAGAGTGTTCGAAACTATGTATTCAAAGCACATAGAGGCAATTTGTTGAAATCTCATTCGGTTTCGAATTCACAACATACAGCACCAAATCACCTTGCGAAGACAGTCAAAACCGCTCGGCTAAATCATCACAATTAAAAACTACTGGTTCAAGAAGAGAAGCGACGTTGTTACAATTGTCTGACCGATAATTTGAGAAATGTCCTGCCAGAATATAGCCGGAAGACTGGCAGGGCTAAAGGTCACAGCAAGTTTTCTAGGCTTCAAAAGTTGTACTTGTATGTGAAGACTTGAAGCTGTGAACATAACTGAGATTGCCCACCTTTGGGGTTTCTGTACGTTCTGAGGACTGGAACGTTACCGTCGATTTCTGTTGAGCTTTTAACGCCGTAAAGGTTTATGACATACCCGGGACTTTACGTCCGGGTCTTTTAGGCATTACGTGGAACTAGTGTCATTAGGGTTGACCTGGATAAAGGCTATATGGAACACAGTTGCTAGAGGGCGCTGTTCAAATGACATTTTATCTCTGTGACTACATTGTCTCTACAACTTTGTTGCCTTACTTGGTTTTACACCAATCACTTGCTTGAATCGTGGGGTATGATCATCTTTACATGGAATAAATTAAGAATATCGGTGTAGACAAGTAAATTATCACGGATTAAAGACTCAAGTAAACTTTGCAAGCAGAACTCGTTACAGAGTGTACAGAGAAAAAAAGAAAATCAGACACATCTCTATCCGATACACTTGGTTACACAATGAAGAATGAAGTATACATATCATTGAGAATTGAACGCCACTAAAACGAAATGTACTGAAAACGACGATGAGAGAAGGAAGGCTCGGCATTACTAGTTTTTGTGGACACAAAATGGTAATGTCTACGTTGAGACAGCTCAAGGTACTACATCCGTTCTTAACCATAATGAAACAGACTTGATCACCTGATTGTACGTATCTGTTTTTGGCACTATGAACATTCACTTTGGGACCTAAACCTTCCCAAAGGCGTCTAAACTCAAGATCTTCAATAGGAAGATTATTAAACTGAGTTAAGCTGTATGAAGAATATGATTAGTATAATCAAATCGCATAATAAAAGGGTAATCACCGGAGATCAACGTAAGGATCAACCAGCTGACCGTAATTGCCGGAACAAGTCTACACGTGCCCCTTGAAGGGTAACTTGTCAAGTTATGCAATAGTTTCGTAACGACAAATACAGCAATAGGACAGAATTTCACAGTTTGTACGGAACTTAAAAAACAAGGACAGAGTCTTTGATAACTTGTGGTATATTATTGCACAGTCCGGGACTGTGATTATTGACAAGGCATCGAGTTACCCTAACAAAAGCAAGAGATGCAATCTTTGTATATCAGAAAAGCTGCACATTATCAATGCTGATAATTCTACGTTATTAAACAAACGCTCTGAGTTGGTTTAAAAATGTCGCCACCAAAAGAAATATTATCTATCAAATTTAAGCACCATTTAGTATGTCCTAAACATAAAAATGAGAGTGTAGAGCTAAGAATCATTTGACTGCCGTCTGAAAATTGTAGGAAACATGAAACAAATATTACTATTTTGTACTTGGAACTAATTTGTATATATATATATATATATATATATATATATATATATAATATATATATATATATATATATATATATATATATATATATATATATATATATATATATATGTGTGTGTGTGTGTGTGTGTGTCTGTGTCTGTGTCTGTGTCTGTGTCTCTGTGTGTGTGTGTGTGTCTGTGTGTATTATTTGGTACGTTTTGAATATGGTCATTTTTTGTTTTAATGAAATTTTTGACATATGAACTGTAAGATAGGAATTTCAAAATTTCAAAAAACATGATGACCCTGTCACCAAATTTTAATTCGAAAACAGGGTGACCCCGATGAAGCCACCGCCACCGCCACCGCCCTCAACGAAAAAAAACTGACCAGACCTTTACCAGAGACAGATATTTTCCAATTATACTTTTTCATTGTTACATTTTACTGATAAATATTGAAATAAGGGCAACACTCTTTGACTTTCGCACATCAATACCACGTTGCTTAACAACAACTTTTAGAAATCTAAATAGTTTTTTAGACTTCATTGAGAACAACTTTAAGTTGATTGCCTTAAGAGAAATTTTGCAAGTCAAAACAAAGACATAGTTATTATATTAGATTACTCACTAGAAATTATCTGTAGAGAATGTGCTAAAGTGGGGTGCTGTAAGTGTTTAGAAGTCTATGTGGTACAATATTCTCAGTAATATCAGTATACCAAATGCAGAGACAATTTGGCTTGATTTAGGAGAAAGGACACATCTTCTGTTGTAAACATTATTTACAGACCTCCGAATACATATGAAAGGGTTTCGATAGAAGAGCTTGACTTGAAGATGCTTTAAATTATATCAATTACAATCGTTATGGTTGCATCTTAGTAAGTGATTTTAACACAGACCTTAAGAAGTCTTCCAATATTTCTCGAGCTTAAAGATTGGTCTTTCCTGCTCTAATTTGGAGCAAATTTAAAAAAATTGAAAACGTATTGAAACTTCTTTGACAAATTGATCACATCTTCACAAATTTATGTGATAAGCACGTCGACTCTGGTGTTATCCTTGCTGACATCTCTGATGGTGACGTACAAAAATTATTGATGCAGTTTTTTATTTTTTCAATAATTTTCGTACGTCACCATCGGACACTTTGCGTTTTCTTTCCAGGAATTACTTAAATTAAAAGAAAGAGCATTTCATAATTTACCTCAAGCAGAAATATTAAGTGACGTTGTGGACAGCCGAGAGGATGTAACTCTTGCGGACAGAAATTGTAGTAAAAAATTTATCGATATTTCCTCAAATATGCATCGATTCTAACTACAACTCAAGTTTAGGATCGACAGAAACAAGGCACAGTGGCGACCGGTACAGATCCGAATATGGTTAAATTTGTTTAAACTACTAAAGATTAGAACTATTGGGTGGTTGACACAAAACTAATTTTCTTTTTCCTAATGAAATGCTAACAAGTTATTTGGTCAGGGCGATAAATCCGTCTGCAGATAGAACAAATCAGAGAAGAGGATTAGAGAGGGTAATTGGTAGATATAGACTGTTTTCTTTGAAATACTATACAGACATAGCAAGGATAAAGTTATGACAACTCACACGACACAATAAGGCTTGTATAATAGAAATAGTGAAATATGTATTTATTTATCGTAGCTCCTAGCCTGCAATGCCCTGAGGTATGGTTATAAAGTTAAATCGCACACATTACCTACCTTCTATGTGCTAACTTGACTGGCGATTCCTTTACGGAACACAGTATATAGTACAGCTTGAATTTCGCCCAAAGCAACACTATTGTGCACTGCGAGAGATCATTTTAGTTCGACTCATTCGAGTGTTGATATACCGGTCAAAGAGGTCACCGATCTTTACAAGTGTTAATTTGTCTAGCAATTACTTCTTGTATATACCTACACTTTGATTTTCTTCACTTTGATTTTCTTCAAAATAACGTAACATTATGATTTAACTTTTATTTGAAGCGATGTGAGAGAACAAGCTGTAAAAATTGCAGTGGACAGGGAGGGGAGGATCATTTGGTAACATCATTGAAGAAATGGGGTTCTAGTGTGGATTGTTTCATAACGAATTATCTTCAATATCAGGTTAAGTTTATAAGCTATGACACATTTAAGATGCTTTCTTACTGCTGATAATAACAAGATGACTTTATAACAAATCAAATTTTAAGGTAATGCCATCCAGGTTTTCCATATTATATAACCCACTCTTTGTTTGAATGTGCTGACAATCTTGCTGAGCCATAGCTAGTAATTCAGCCGGCTGATATAAGAGTTGCATGTTGATGAGCGAGGAAGTGAAGAACCTCAACATGAAATATATTTAGCTGTTAGCGATGGCGAGAAGTTGGAACGGGAAAAGCTTGAAGTTGTGAAGGAAATTTGAAAGAAACCATAAAAGCATTTGATGTTCTAGGACTATCCGACGTATATTAAAATAGTATGTGCCATTGTGGCTAATAACAAACAACATTATTACATTCATCCGACTAATGAGGATTTTGTAAGTAATACTTTATTAGAATGAACAGTTGTTGACTTATTCTTTATTTCGGCAAAGCATTATATCTTAAAGTTCTAAAAAGTTGTCATCCATCATAGATTTACCGAAAGGATTCTAGTTACATTTTATGACAATATCCTTATATAGTCATTTTACAATTAATACTATAAAATTCACATAATAATGTAATACAGAATAATGCAGAGGAAAATTATAACATTGATGCCAGGAGAATTCCTCACATTAAAAGTTTCTATTTATGACCCAAAATCCGCATTGCTAAATAGCAACCTAGAAAATGGTACATTGAAATATACAAAAAGCATGTGCGAGGTTTTTACAATGGATCAAAGATATCCTTATGAATACATGGGAAGCTTCCCAATCTTTGAAGAAACTTGACCTACTACCGAAAGCAACATAAATTATGAACATGTCATTAGCGGAAATTGCCTACATGTTCAATAGATGTAGAATTCCAAAGATAAAATATGTAGGCGAGAATATCACAATCAGTATATTCAAAGTGACATCCTTTATTTAGCAAACGTATGTTAGAATTTAAGATTAAGATATGACCACAATGTACATTAATAGGACCGCAAAGTCATCATTAGGTGTGCAGGACAGTGGTGGAGACTCTGCTGACAATGATCGACATCAAATTTGAATAATTGACAGCGTAGACATGTGTAAATTTATTGCAAAAGGCATATCAGGGTGTGTGTCAGTAACGCCGGTTTGTAGTTTGAAATCATTGCGATGTAATGAATAGTGATGTCATCACTCAGTTCTGGAAACAAGATCAGATAAAGAATAATTTGAAAATTTGATTTGCAACTATCAGGTCATAGGGCTTTGATACGAGTGACGAGATGGAAACGATGGAATGAGATAACTATTGCAGCGCCCTTCACGGCATGTGTTGAAAGTTACCTTTTCAAAGAAATATTTTCGACAAAACGTAAAAACTATGGTAGACAAATCAATGATCGTAAAAACATGAAAATAATTGAATCCACGGTTTGCCTATTTCAAATAGGAGGAGACGGTTTACCTTTTTAAGGAGGTTTCTTCCTTCATTATTTCCTAGCGACCGCGAAAATAAGAGTCCCTGTGACCAAATATCTTTGATCGTCTCTAGGGCCAGTATCCCACAAGCACCTCTTCTACGTATTCGTCCCTTCTATCTTCTGGAATTCTTCCCAGCTGGCCCATAAAGTTTGGGTAATAGTCTGCAATCGAGATCACAGTTACCTCCTGTAAATTAGCATAAATATGTTTGTAATGGCTTTGATTTTCAATTCAGTACACATTTCAGTTAATCCAAGATAAAAATAGTTTTGTATGGCGACTTTCATTCATGGTAGTTGCATTTAATCACATTTGCCTAATCAATTAATATTAGACACTCGTGGTAAAATGCATTTCATCAAAAGTGTTAGTGCAAAAAATGTTCGGAAATCTGTCAGTCTTTTACTTCGAACTTGTTACCTTCACGGCAATGTATCAGGTATCAGTAAGACGCTGACAAGATTTTTTTGAAATCTGATGTAGGAAAGAGCGTTCAATTTTGACCAATGTTTTTGAAAAATCGTCAGCTTCATCAAAGTGAGGAAATATAAGTAAAAGCATGTTCGGGTATTTCCCCCTTTCCATACACCCGACGACTTTTTCCAGTTGTGGGCTAGTGATAAAGATACGATTATCCGACAGGTGTTTGCGAACCCTCGCAGCATGAGAATATTTGCCAATGAACAGCGGACATGGGTCATCTGTCCTCTGGCATGAAACCCGATTTCATAGTTCATATTATAGTTCATATAGACCTTCCATGGAGCATGATAGAATTTTCAAATTGTCAGAATATTTCTCAATAGCTGCACTCAGGATATCAAAACTGGTGGAGAGCGCACATGAATTGATTAAGCCTACCTTCCGGTTCTGTCCGCTGGTGTGAGTAGTAAAGGAAATGTGTATATTTGGGATACATGTAAAAAATTTCCCCGAAATGGTTAAAACCTCCCCTCCTTCCTCAAAATACCGCTATCACACCTCTGTAGGCTATTGCTCAACCCAAAATGGCTACATTACGTGTTGCGACAGTCCTCCCGCACATCAGCTGCATTGTGCGCATGTCACGTATGAAGTGATATTGCGAAATGGCTATACTGAGAGAGGTTAGCTCTCATTTTTCCCACGCTGGCTGTAAAAGACGGACTATACATGCCTGGCTGCAAGAGACTACTAACTGTAAGTATTAACCTGCCGTGTTAGTACCGTACCTCGTTTCTCCTCCACCACGCATAGATTATATTTGTCTAGCTGCATACATGACTTCTCGCTTGCGCAATAGGCTTGCACAATAGTGACCTAGATTCAGGCTCTCCTGGGCACTCTGTTCGATCTGCATCGGCCGCACCACTTCTCAGATTCTCGTTCTGAATTCTGTAAAGCGTCATGTTTGTTCTCTCATTTTGATGTTTGTAGAGATCACCATAAAATTCAATAATTTAAGTGGTAGTTACTCAAATCGAGAAGTATCTGCCCCTCAAATTTTAAAACCATTCGCTTGGCTAATTTTTTTCAACATTTTGAACTTCTCAGTTATTTTTTTTATTTTTATTACTACAGGATCAAAAACCAAATCAAAAGTATACGGAATTAAAACTACTCCGCTTTCAAACTTTGGACACCGTATGTAGAGCATCTCACCTGGCTGTGCCTGACTTGGATTGTGAGTTACCACATGATGGGTCCTTTCTGCGTTTGTTCCCTGTGGTTTTCGGCTGATGTAAATTGGTCAATGATCCAGCATACGACATTTTATTTTTCGTATCTTGTATATAGTAAGTCAGAAGAACAAGTCACATCTTCACATAAATATGTGCACTCTGACTGAAATATAAAGCGGTTACCCGTGTTGCGAATAAGTCGACGAAGCAATATTCTTGGAGATAATGAGCCTCCAGATCATCTTTGCATCCTGGAATATAGTTATGAATTCTAGACCCTGTAATACATGTTTTATTTATTATGACTAATGTTAAACCTGTCAAAAATATCCATAGTTGTTCTCCAATGAATCCAACCACGGATGCTGTTTTTATAGAAAACTGACAAGGGAGCCGACTAGGCCCAGTATTGTACGTGACAACACTTTTCGCGGCAAGGGTTTTTAACCATTCGCCAAACTGCTTTACAATTTTCTTGGCCTTTGTATATACTTTGCGTGGGCCTGAGCCTGCTGACCCCGTTCCTGTGGAGCCGCCAGCCGATCACCTCCTTTCGGCACAGCCTCGGAAATCGTTGATATTGTCATTCCAAGGGCATTCAGTAATGCAGCGATTGTTATACCATTCCATTTTAATAACGCTGCCAGTTTCAGCATAAGTGTCAATTCTTGATCAGAAATTACATCATGAAGAGACCTAGTCGGCACCAGTTTTTCACATGCCTCACTGATGTATGATAGTGAGCATGCGTGCGTGAGTGCTTCACGAACTCTACAACGTGTTGAAAGGTCTCAGTCAGAAAAATGTAACAACTTAGCCGGCTATTGAACCACTCTTTTTTGGTAGTGGAGATTTAGCCGACTGGTTCTGTCTCAGGCCTCTCAGCTAGGCGACTGATGCCGTATGTTGTGGGTTCGAATCCGATTGAAAACTATCCGTATTTTCTATCCTGGGTCGGTAACACTGCTGGTGGACAGAATTGTCCCCGAGGTTATCGTTCGCCCAGTTAAAGCGATGAAATTCGTTTCTTCGCTTCGATAAAGTGTGTATGTGCGATGTATGATAGTGAGCATGCGTGCGTGAGTGCTTCACGAACTCTACAACGTGTTGAAAGGTCTCAGTCAGAAAATGTAACAACTTAGCCGGCTATTGAACCACTCTTTTTTTGGGAGTGGAGATTTAGCCGACTGGTTCTGTCTCAGGCCTCTCAGCTAGGCGACTGATGCCGTATGTTGTGGGTTCGAATCCGATTGAAAACTATCCGTATTTTCTATCCTGGGTCGGTAACACTGCTGGTGGACAGAATTGTCCCCGAGGTTATCGTTCGCCCAGTTAAAGCGATGAAATTCGTTTCTTCGCTTCGATAAAGTGTGTATGTGCGATGTATGATAGTGAGCATGCGTGCGTGAGTGCTTCACGAACTCTACAACGTGTTGAAAGGTCTCAGTCAGAAAAATGTAACAACTTAGCTGGCTATTGAACCACTCTTTTTTGGGAGTGGAGATTTAGCCGACTGGTTCTGTCTCAGGCCTCTCAGCTAGGCGACTGATGCCGTATGTTGTGGGTTCGAATCCGATTGAAAACTATCCGTATTATCATGTTCATTTTGAATTCGATAGTTAACTTTAGCTTTTCTTGTTTTGAGTTCAGCCAATAGTTTTTCGGCTTTTCCTTTTTCTTTGGTGTCAGTTTCAGGAATTTCCTCTAACTTTTTTTAACTTCTCTTTCCTCTAGCATTATTTTAACTCTTTCATTGTTAAGGCTCGTTAAGACGCATATTTGCAATCCTTAATTCATCAACAAAAGCTCTATAGTTGGGTTTAGATTGTTCCATTCATCGATCCTATTTTCGATAGCTTGTATATCACGTGCATTACCGCTAGCATCATGTCGTAAGAGTGTCAGTTCATCTCTGAGTCGTCCCATGTCACTAGGTGTCAGCTCCTCGACCCGTCCATCTCCAGAACTCACACAGTCGGGCTCTGCCCCCCCCCTTCCGACTGAATACTTTTCTGATAAATTCATAAGCTCCCGGACTTTTTTAATATGGTTATCGCTAAAAATCCACCTCCTCTATCTTTTGACTGCGTGAGGTTTTTATAATACAGCTTTCCATCCTCCCTAGTCTTAGCATTCCTAATCATTTCTCCTCGTGCTGCTGGATCAGTTATATTATTCTCGTCTAAGAATTAGACAGCAGTTTGCGTTGTAAGTTCTACTCAAATGATCCACCGGCGGGCTATCGCATGAGCTGTCAGCCTGGAAAGGGTCGGCTTCTATTAAGGATGTTTCAGCAACATCAGTATCATCATCCAAATTAGTTTTAAATTCGTCGAGTTCCTGGAGTGGTATATCTTCTCCTCTTCCTCCTTCTGCCATATTGTGTCTCTATATTAATTCAATTACTTTTTATCATCCCTTAAATACACGGTAGAAAAATGCACATCTCAGTCATCATAAGTGTTGAACAGTTGGCTGACTACATTGAAAGAACTAGTGTTGCGTATCGGTGCAGTTATAAATTGACGGCCGAATTGATATGGGTCTTAATATAACTGAGGGAATTCTTGTAGTTTTGCTGTCATAGCGGCCCTTCCGACAGTTCAGTACTGATAGCCTTAACTTCTATACATGGTGTTGTCATCGATTAAATACAAGGAAAAAACAGGTTTAGCAAAGAAATGTGAGAAGTATAAACATTACTATGTTCAATATAAGCAATCGCTTACGCAAATACAAGAAACAGCCACAACAACAGATAACGCTTCAGACTTTATTAAGGACATATTTCATCAGGCTCTAGAAATTCAAAAACAGGAAGGATTTAGTCCCCCTCTCGAGCTTTACTTGAGGCTTTATGGATTAAATGGTTATGAAAGTTGAATTTTTTGAGCTCAGGGAAAATTTCTAAAATTGCTGCATAGTGTTAAACCTATGTCATGATGTCACATGTCGCTATTGCACAAGCGGCTATCGTTAATACAGGTACACCTGCTATTGTGCAAGCCACTATGGCATAAGCCAGTAGAGAGTTGGCACGAACAGAGTCCCCAGGGGAACCTGAACTTAGGTCACAATCCTGCAAGCCTATTTTGCAAGCGCAAAAGCGAGATCTAATGTACGCACATAGACAAATATAATCTATGCACAGTGGAGAAAAAACTAGCGATATATATTACAGTTAGTAGTTCGTCTCTTGCAGCCAGACATGTATAGTCCATCTTTTACAGCCAACCTGGGACAAATGAGAGCTTACCTCTCACAATATAACCATTTTGCAATATCACTACATACGTACGTGACATGCGCACAATGCAGCAGATGTGCGGGAGGGCTGTCGCAACACGTAATGTAGCCATTTTGGGTTGCGCAATAGCCTACAGAGGTGTGATAGCGGTATTTTGAGGGAGAGGGAGGTTTTTGTATCCATTTCGGGGAAATTTTTGACATGTATCCCAAATATAAACATTTCCTTTACTACTGGCGTGCATCTTTATTTCTGTGGTGTCCCTGCTTGTGCATATTTTGCAGTACTCATAATACTATCTCCTACAATATTGAGACTCATGGGATGATTGGTTATTAATAAATTCACTGGACACTATGACCAAGTTAAAGCTTTCAGTTCTAAATTTACCTTAATGCTTGATAGAAAGCTATCAATGTGGACTATTATTAATACGTTACCTTTTGCCTCTTCATATTTGATCGGATGGTGGGCAATTTCCTGTGTACATTCGATATCCTTAAAACCAATACTAGTCAGCATTTGTTTGTAATCATCAATACTTCCCTTGAAAGGGTAGTAGGCAGGCTCATAACCCTGTAAAATTAAGCAAAACAAACGTATTGATTGCGTGACTGTGTGAGTGCACACGAACCGTTGCTATTATTTTGTCATATAATATCATGTGAATCCAAATCATACTGTGTGAATTAGAAGTAGAGGCCTTGAAGATCATGTTCAAATCTCGCACTTTTCCGAAGCCGATCAGGTTGCATTCTAATACAATGTTGCAATTAGTGGCAGTTGTAAGCCTCTTTCTGGGCGATTTGGAAGTTTTGAATCCGATCTCCTGGCAGTACTGGCTCCGATGTAGCGAGGCGACTAGCAGCTAACAAAAACAGCAAGGATTAAGATTGAAACGTTTTTTTTTTCAATTTCGGGGTGTAAACCACACAACCTCTGACTTCCCGTCATTAAGAGCCAACTTATTGGACATCATCCAATTACGAATTTCTTCTACGCATGCCTCTATGCGCTCAACAATGGTGGAGCTGGCATGGATGTCACAAGCAATGTACAATCCAGAATCATCTGACTTGACAGAGACCTGTTGTGTTCTACCTTTCAGAAAGGATTCAAAACCGTTTTAAAGCAACCTTACCCCTTGAATGCCAAAACGTAACCTATACCCAGGAGAATGTTATGGTCAATGGTGTCAAATGCCGCTGACAAATCCAAAAGAACCAGGACGATATGATGGTGTTTATCGAGAGCGAGCATGACATCGTTCAACATGCGTATAAGTGCAGTTTCGGCCCCATGCCCCTCGCGATAAGCAGACTGAAAACGACCGTACAGAGAATTTTCGAACAGATAACGATTTAAACGAAAGAAGGCACACTTCTCCAAAAACTTGTAATAGGCTTATTAATCGTGTCTGGGCCGCCTATGCCAAGACTTATGAAATATGATCCGAAGGTATTTGCCAATTTAAAAGTCAAGTCAACTTCAATAAAGCTGAAGTTGGCCGCCTTAAATATCTGATTTTTAGAATCACAGTTACTTTTTCCTTAGCATGGCGTATCGTCACTTTTATTTATTCTTCCTAGTTTACAAGTCGACACATAAATTAATGACTAATTTACATTTATCCGGTGTCTGCCTTAGTGTTATATTTGATGCACATAATGATGTATATTAATAATCGACAAATTCACCTCATAAAGAGCAGAAGATATGTATTTGCAAACAAGGTATTACCTTTAGAATATTTCCCACTTTGGACTTGTGTAATTGCTGAGAATTACGAAAGTGTCAATTACTTCAAGATTTTGTTGTGCTGTACCCATGAAACACTGACCACCTGGTTTCAAACTCTGGTATATACCTTCCAAGGCAGTCTTAGAATCCTTCAACCAGTGCAAGGTAAAGTGTGCTACGACTTTGTCGAACGAATTTCTGTACTCTTCATATGTTGACAGCTTTGTAGCATCGCCAAGACTGTAGGTTATATTCTCAGCTTTGGAGATTTTCTTGGCTTCTTTGATCATCTCTCGGGAGATGTCGAAGGCTTTTTTATGAAAAAATCCAGATAGATAGTTTGATAGATAGTTAGAAAATTAGATCGTCAACCAAACAGACGACAGACAGACAGACAGACAGACAGACAGACAGACAGACAGACAGACAGACAGACAGATAGATAGATAGATAGATAGGTAGATAGATAGATAGATAGATAGATAGATAGATAGATAGATAGATAGATAGATAGATAGATAGATAGATAGATAGATAGATAGATAAATGGATGGATGGATGGATACCTACCTACCTACCTACCTACCTACCTACCTACCTACCTACCTACCTACCTACCTACCTACCTACATACATACATACATACATACATACATACATACATACATACATACATACATACATACATACATACATACATACATACATACATACATACATACATACATACATACATACCTACCTACCTACCAAGACATAAACACATACATGCATGAGAATACAGATGCGCACATGGACTTAGAGTAAAATCGCACGTTGTTAAGGTCGCGTAGAACTATAAATTAAAGAGACAACTCCATTAACTTGTGCTCTGTCACATTTGCAAAACAATATTTGTGTCTGAACACTATGTTTTCATTACATATTTGTCGTCCGCACTAGCGACTTTTACCGTTCAATCCAACATGAATCTTCATTTATTAACTTTTGGTCACTCCCAGTCCTTGGGGTTGCGGCAAGGGGCCTTAAAACCATTCCCGTGCCACAACTGTGTGAATATTAGTTTCCATAGAAAGTGAAATAGCATCATCGATTCTTCGACTGAATGCTCAGAAGAATATATTTTTGGCGTCCCGCCTAAAACGGATATAATAATCACGATATTCCTATGCTTTAATTAAGCTACCATTTGTAATTGATTACTCAAACTTAGGCTATATCTCAGTGTGACCCACTCTTCTTCAGTCATGTTTCTTGTGCAAATATCGATCATTTTGTCGACAAAGACTCAAGATCAAGAATTCACTCTTACCAGTTACTCTTCCGACAATCTTCGACAAAAGTATTGTGAGGGTGCCTATCCCACACCCAACGTCTAATAAATCATCTGTCAGATGAAATTGTAGTACATTAGAGATTACTGCCTTAAACCGTACTGCATCTTCACTTGCCCTGGGAGAATATGTCTTCAAGCGACTTAAATTCATCATGTAAGTCGAATATACGTGTTGCCTCGTACCGTAGTGTCTCCTATCTGAATTACCACGTATGAAAAGAGAATGAGAAGAAACATGAACAAGCCGATCAAAAATCCAAGGGTGTTTAACTGACGGGTGTGAAAGATAATTCCGTCATAACTTGATCTAACAGTTGTACCACCACAGCTATTATCAAGAGTTACGAAAATAATAAATAATACATAATAATATAAATAATACCACTCCGCTTTTTATTGAGATGACTTATCATTCTTCATGCTCTACTTAATTTGTTTATTTATTTGTCTATCCGGTAACTCAAGCAAATTTTACATAACTTGCAAAAACGATTGATAAAATTTGTCATCAACAACACAAACAACTACTTAAAAGCATAAAATGGAAATGTTAAAAGAGCAAAACAAAGGGAAGGAGGCTGCAAACCAGCAAACTGAATTGGGAGATGGCTTTCTTTTACAAGGCTTACACAATGCGCCTTATCTACATTCTTTGCCGACTGATTACTTGGCAATTCGAAGTTACAGTTTTTGATTCATGTCCGGATGGCAGAGACATTCAGCTTTGAATTGTAAATATATTCTTAATTGGATAATCTGCTGTAAAATGCTGTGAACATTTTACCAACACAGTACCCTGGTAGACTAGCCGTCAACCAGCGGTGAGAGTGTTCAGCGTAAATCTACCATTGAAACTCTGTATTCAAAGCACGCAGAGGTAATTAATTGATAACTCATTCGGATTCGAATTCACACCATACAGCACCAAATCACCTAGCGAAGACAGTCAAAACCACTCGGCTAAATCACCACAATTAGAAAATAGTGGTTCAAGAAGAGAGCTACACAATTTTCTGACAGATCATTTCAGGAATGTCCTGTCAGCATATGCCAAATGACTGGCAGGGCTACATGCAGGTCACAGCAAGTTTTCTAGGCTACAATGTTGTACTTGTATGCAAAAATGTAAAGACCTGAAGCAGTGAACATAATTGAGATTGCCCACCTGTGAGGTTTCTGTACGTTCTGTGGACTGTAATATTACTAATGATTTCTGTTTAGCTTTAAATGCTGTCAAGGTTTAACGTCCTGGTCTTTACGCACTTACATGACACCAGTGTCATCCTTGGGTTGACCGGAATAAAGGTTATGCGGAACACAGATGGAAGAGGGCGCTGTTCCAATGGGCATGTTATCTTCGCTACTACCTCGTCTCTACAACTTTGTTTCCATGCTTGGTTTTTCACCAATCATTTTACTCTAATTGTGGAGTATCATCTATACACGGAATCAATTAAAACTATTGGTCTATACAAGTAAATCATCATGGATGAAAGACTCAAAGATTTCATTAATGTAGCAGAAGAGAGAACTTTGACACTCATGGGATACCAGAAACTGCAAATGAAAACACTGGTAACAGACCAAGAGATAAATTTCAATGATTTCAATGCGGCGCATAGAATTGGTAGCCGAGATGAAAGAGATAGAATAATCAGACACCGACCTATCATAATAAAATTTGCAAGCAGAAGTCGTGACAGAGTGTACAGAGAAAACAAAAAAAAATCAGACACATCTCTGGATACATTTGGTTACAAGACGGAGAATAAAGTATATATATCAATGAGAATGTGAACGCCACCAAACCGAATGTACTGAAAACGACAAACGAGTGAAGGAAGGTTCTGAGTTACTAGTTTCTGTAAGTTTCTGTAAATAGATTTTGAAAAAGCTTTTGACCGAATTGATCATTGACGTACACTTTTTTATAAGCTTTCAAAAATGTTTGTAATGGTAAAATGTTGAGGGTTTTGAAAACTATGTGACAATGTTAAATGATGCGTAAAAACACCTCATGGCAGTACTGACTTCTTCCATTGTACTTATGGGGTCCAACAAGGTTCAATACTACCCCCTTTATTGTTTAACCTTTTCGTAAATGATATAGAGGAATCTTTATAGTCTAATTTATATAGTGGTATCTATATTGGTGTGCTTTAACTAGCGCTCGAGTCATTGGGGTCATCGCCAGAGTCCCAATGACCCCAATGACCCGAGCGCGTTCGATACACGCCACAAGTACCGCTGCAATATCACAGCTAGTGTATTTGTTACTTGTCGATGATCTTTGTCTTACCAGTGATTGTGTCATCGGTTCACAGAGGCACCTAGATAAACTAAACACTTTTCTAAGAAATGGAAACTGAAAATTAATATGAATAAGTATGAAATTGTTGTATTTGGAAAAGCGGGAAGACTTAAAAGTTATGAAAAGTGGTCCCTGGAAGGTACTCGTATCGAAACTGTTTCTTTTTTTTATTAAAGATTTTTGATTACAAGATTTTACCTATACTAATGTATGGCTGTGAAGTTTGGAGGTTTCACAAAGCTTGTGACATTGAAAGAATTCACACCTTACACACTTTATTCTGTAAATATATACTTCGAGTATGCAATGCAGCACGTAATTCTGCTGTACTTGGAACTCGGTAGACATCCTTTACGTATTTATAGATTTCATCGGATTATCAAATATTGGCTTAAACTCTTAAATGGTAGTGACCATACATTTGTTAAACAATGTTATACTCACCAGTTTGAAATGGCAGAAAAGGGATACGACTGCTGGGCATTGAATATTAAAAATCTTCTATACAGCTATGGTTTTGGTGTTGTTTAGGGAACACAGAATGTAGGAGATGAAAATCAATTATCAATTCTTAAGCAAAGGTCATTTGATATTGGATGTCAGCAGTGGTCAGCTAGTCTTACTGAATTTACTTAGCTAGATACCTACCGTTTATACAAAAATAGTTTAATGCTTGATAAATATTTTACTGCAATTGGTATACAAAAAATTAGAAGAGCTCTATGTATGTTGAGAATATCTAGCCACAAACTGCGGAGAATACGGTAGATGTGAAAAGAAATGTAGAGAGAAGAATATGTCAATTGTGTAACATGAAACAAGTTGAAGATGAATCCGATTTCAGTCTTTTTATACCCTGTATATAAAGATTTAAGAAAAATTCTACCATCTTACTGTCATGAATTCCCATCAAAGATAAAATTTTCGTCGCTTTTAAAGTCTCAAAACTCATGTACTTTATTTAATCTGTCAACATTTACCTTCTATGGTTTCAAACTAAGAGAACAATTGTTCAAAAACTGTTTCTTTTGTGTTTCGTACTACTGAAGTTTACCGGCTATTTGTACAACTCTACCCCCCCCCCCAATTCATTTATATTTCTGTATGTAACTTCAAATCTGTCAGAGGCTGGAGGCCTAGTATACCGAATAAACAATATTAATTAGTTTCTGTGGACACATAATGCTAATACCTACGTTGAGACAGCTCAAGGTACTTCATTCGTCGTTATCCGTAAATGCCACAAATTGTTACAAATAAAACAATAGATATAGTGGTAGAGCAACCTCATTTTGAGCCAATATTTTTGCGGTGGGTGGTGATATCAACCTGATGAACTCTCAGCATGAATGTAGAAATTTCACTCGATTTCCTCCCGTGAAATGTCTGCCATCATGCCTCGAAAATGAATAATTGTCTCACGGTCGTGATATTGCCTCTCGGCTCTGCCTCAAGACAATATCATGACCTACCTCCAAATAAAAACGCAGACATAACTACAAAATATAACATTCAGACATCTCTTTATTCAATTATTCAAATGTCTATTTATGGATATTGAAAATACAATCGTTTTAACAACACAAGATTTGACATGGCTGGGCATTTCACATTCTTCGACGTCGGTATTTGGAGTTGTGTGGTAAGTTGTTTTTGGTCGCATCTCGACAATCAAGATGCCCCATATACTCTTCTGTTGTTCCTGGCTCGAACGTTTGTAATTACGAACACCTTGAAATGTAAACGGTAAAGCAGCAATGAGCAAGACTAAACTTTTTGTTTGTGTTCAATCTCTTCTCACAATATATTTAAATTGTTGACATTTATTATTAACATATGAAACTTTGCCTTTTTTCGAATGAAATATGGCGCACGAAGATTTGTTTTTATGAAAAGCAAGTATCTTTCACCTTTAAAATTGACAATTTTTAATAACTAGTTCGATGACCATCAGCAATATGCACAATCCCTCTGATCGATATTGGACACTTGATAAATGGCCCTTCATAATATAGATCATAAAGTCCATATGCTTATGACATACTCGCCCTCCACTTAACGATGGTGTCCTGTGCGTTCCATAGTCAACTATTCATCCTCCCCCTCCCATTTGATGGGCACAGCGAAACGTACTTTTTACATGTGGCCGGACATGAATTCTCGCAGGATATTTGCATGTTCTACTTCCTTGCGATGTACTTTCATGTAAGCTTATGGATATAATTGTGTGAATAAGACCTCTGGGAAAATGTTCACCAAGTTGTTTCATTTTCCACAGTAAATCGATTTGCTCAATAGATATTGCCTCACCCTGTTCCTTTTTTGTTCCAACACCAATGCTAGACAGTCTCTTCATCTCTGCATAAAGGACCTGATGTAAACCAACGAATTTCTTCACCAAGAAAATTTATCCTGGTTTGTCTTTCGAAACAAACATAACTTTGCAAGCCCATTATCAATGAGAGTAAAGTTTTTGGTCGGTAAGGATATCCGTCTATTTTGCTCGCCTCTAGTATACAAACTTGCTCAGCCAATACTGCAAATCGTCTGCGGGTATCGTTTCTGAGCAGAGTTATCTTCACTCTCTCATCAGTTGACGATTCAACGCGGGTATTATTTCAGGCCATGGCCTATTCGTTGAAAATCCATAGCGCTAACATATTACGTCGTTGATTCTGTGGGATGCATTTTTTGCGATGACCTGTACAGATAGGAATCTGACACTGGGTTAGCAAACCGCCCTCTGGAATATCCTTTAATGAAATAAAAATATGCAGTAATTATACATTCTCACTTGCATGTTCAATGACAAGGAAGATATAAACATGGTGAAAATGGCTGAAATGACGCATTAGAGACTCGCCGGAGGGATGCTGGTCACTGCTACATCAACGTTTTAAAAGTCAGGTTCGTTCAAATATTCCGCTGCTTTTTAGTAAAGTAACGCTTCACCAGAGATATCTGAAAAATCTGGAGACACCTCTCGCGCCATGCTGCAACTCTGACACTTTCACGTCAAAAAGTCAAATGTGCCTCGTGGTCGTGCATTTATACTAGTCCATATGTCACTGTAGGTGTGTAAAATATGCATATCCAATAAACTTGGAAAAGATTGCGTGTGACCTCATAACTGAGTGATGATTTGTTAAGTTAAGTAATATATACGTCCTAGGTGCAAAACGTTGAATAATCAATACTTCTGAAATAGGACGATACCATATTCAAAGTTAGGCCGATGAGAGTCGAGACAAAAGATTTTAAACACTGTATTGTTTGTTTCGGGGGTGTTTGGATGTACAGGGGCTTGCACCATACGTGATGCACACCCGTGCATTTCGATCAAAATCTCTTAACTTTCTAATGGTCAAATGATAATCCATTGTAAAAGAAAGTACTTCGAAATGTTTGAAATCAAGCGATTTCAGTGATACTTATGAAGGATTTTGTAATCTTATGCAGTTCACTCCAAGTTCCACCATTTTCGCCACGCTTCTGAAGACTGCAAATAAATGTCTTGTAGGGCCCTCTCGCGAGATGTTCGCGTTCGATTGTTCATCTGTCGTTTCTCCAATAAAATTATCTCATCTTGTACGTACGAAACACATGTGGGACATTAGAATTTTATTGCTGGGTGGACAACTGTTGGTCTGACTGACTATAATTTGCACAGGCACTCCATCTTCTATACAATATTGAAGTGTCTGGTTCACCAGAGTACCGGGCACTAGGCTGTGTGCCATGATGCCAAATTCATACATAGATATATACCAGGTACAGTAGCTAATAAAACCTTACCATGTGCAAAAATATCTTCCTACACAGCAATACTAAAAATATTCTACAACATCTCCGAAGTATTAAAACATGTACTGTAATCTGTAAAACAATGCACTGTGAGTACACAAAAAGAAAATTACAGACTGAAATTATCACACACTGTTTAAGTTCAATAAATGGAACATCACACAGAAAATCTCTTTGATAGAAGAAAGTGTACAACTTCCCTGAAATGTGACCGCTGACACAATTTAGCAACGTTTTATAAACCCTATTCGTTGCTCGAAAGGGTCACCCGTGCATGGCCTCAGGTCAACAGGCTTATGACCTTTGTCCTAGAATGTTATTGTACACCAGTGTATACATCGACAGAGCAAAGCATGGCTTAATACGGCAAGGGAGTCAACAGACACGTGAAACGTTACATCATCTTTGCCAAAAGAGCGACATGAGAGTAATAACATTCATTTATGCTACATGCCCACATATATATATATATATATATATATATATATATATATATATATATATATATATATATATATATATATATATATATATATATATATATATATATATATAAAATGTATACAATGTGCCCTCCCGGTTATCACCATAATGGCTTTATGGCAACCTCTGAACTTGGCACAGAGCGTACATATATATATATATATATATATATATATATATATATATATATATATATATATATATATATATATATATATATATATATATATATATATATATATATATATATATATATATATACATATATATATGCCCTCCCGGTTATCACCATAATGACCAGTTGTATGTTGATGTCCGCCAACTTGGAGTTTGCAGAGACCCATACGTGGTTGAATATTGGAGTCTATAAACTTCCCAGCGCCTGTGTGTTTCTAACAACTCTTGTTGTCCTCTATTGATAAGTGACTCCATGATACAAATGCAAGCAACCGTCATTTCGGTAGGACTACATATACAGTAGCTTGGGTCGCTGCAATTCATATGAGTTACCCAGCAGATGTCGATTTTACAAGTATTAAAATTACCATCGTAATAGAAAAAGTACTGAATGCTAATAAAAATGATAAAAAATTACTGGTCAAGTCTGTCGGTCACCAAGGAGAGATAATGACTACAACTTTATCGGCCGTTCTCTTGCAGATGTTTCCCAATTTTCATATGTGTACATGTCCAGTTTCAAATTCCTGTCGCCGAGCTGTCGGCAGTAAAGAAGACAACAGTTCTACAATCGCGAACAAATGCAGCAAAGTAGGCAGGCATATTGTAACACAAACAATCAGATAGTAATGTAGGGATCCTATTTCACTCATATCCGAAACGAAACAAACACGAACGCAAAACAAACTTTTTGATAGTAAACTGGGTAGCCTCTTTTACATTTTATTATATTGTAATTGATCGTCCATTACATCTCGAGACATTATTTTTTTACTTCAAGTATTCGTAGATTCACGATCAAATTACTGTATTAGCGCCGTCAAAATTCCTGTTACTTCAAGTATTAGAAGATTCAGTATTCAAGAAAAAAACTGTATCATGTGTACCGATAATGTTAAATGAAAGACAGACATCATTTTGCCTTTGAATATAGATTCTATGATGACATTCGGTCACGCTTTGTGAAGAAAAATACTATTATGCCAACAAGTGAGAAATTAGAGCAAGTTTTTTCGTAGTAATCATAAAAAAAATTCTCTAAGTGCTAATGAAATGTTATTCGGAAGGAGGAATGTAACTGCTGACACATAATCCTTCCTTCATTTGGAAAAGTGATTTACGATTTCGAAGAGCAAACGTAAGTTTTTATTGAAGTAAAAAATACCCATAAAGCAATTACTTGGCTATGACTTAACATAAATTAGTCTTTGTAAGTTGGGAAAGATTTACCTTAATATACGTAGTTATGTATGTAACTATAAAGAGGAATTTCGTTTGGTTGAAGAAAACATTTCAGTTATTATTTCCTGGCAACAGCCCTGATGAGAGGAACCGTCATACAATATTCTCCGTTGAAGGTATGAAACGCAAATGTAAGCGCATCCTTTATATATTCTTCTTTTTTATCTTCTGGAAACCTTTCTAGCTGACCCATAAAGGTTGGAAATACCGCTACAAGAAAAAGGATAAAACGTTCAGAGTGGGTTTTTCCAATTATTTCAAAAACTTGCTGTTGTCATAATATAAGCCGTCCTGTAGTCAACCGCGTCTGTCACGCCATATTTCATTCATCTCAAACGGTTGAATGGGTCGTGTGAAGTACATTTTATGAAAGTATCTGCAAACATAACTGGCTGTCATTTGACTGTAAATTGGGTCTTGT